>NC_050527.1:17712356-17727067 GCF_002922805.2 Oryzias melastigma | reverse complement strand
ATCAAAGTCCGAGTCAAGTCACGAGTCAGAGGTAGGAAAGTCCAAGTCGAGTCTAAAGTCATCAAATTCATGACTCGAGTCTGACTCAAGTCCAAGTCATGTGACTCGAGTCCCCACCTCTGCTCCAAAGATTCTCTATGAGATCTGAAGACTGGGCCAGAGGTCGGCAACCTAGGTCACGTGGAGGGAAAGACCGTGGCACGCAGGGGTGTGACAACAATAAACACTTAATCTGTTGTCAGTTTGTATTTTTTGCATTTGAAAAGTGTGATTATCTTTTCTCACAAGGATCTTTGTTTCTCCATGACGTCACAAGAATAGGGTCCAATCCGTTCACAGGGCGCTGTGACTCCGGCCCACCCATATAAACATGTGGCTTTTTTTTAAATAAAACTTCATAGTTTCACAGATCACACATTACTTTCCGTTAGGGATGTCCTGATCCGATCACGTGATTGGAAATGCGGCACGATCACGTGGTTGATGACTAAGTTGGAGGTTCTGCCCTGATCAGGATCAAATATTTCATATATTCTTATTATGATCAGAGCTTTATATTTCAAGCTTACCATTCCGGATAAATACTCCACTAGAAGTCTGCATGTCATGAACAAATCATAAAATGTTGTTGCCGTAAAACGTAGCAGAAAATGGGAGCAGCTCAAGCAGAAGGCTAATGTAAACAATTCAATCAAGCTAGCAAGATGTCTGCTGATTCAGACTTCCGGGATCAATAACTCTTAAAAATGCTTTAAACTGACAGCAAGTGTCTCTATTGTCCTAACACAAACAACAACCTCTGAAGGCATTTCAACAGAAAAAGACTAAGTTTTTGTTTGGTTTTAATGGGAAGTTCTTCGTGCTGCCAACAGATGGACAGCAGCAGCTAACTGTGCTAAACTAACTGCTAGCTCCGTGATATAACTCCTTAGGACCCGAGCTGTCCTTCGATATGCCTGTTTAATTTATCTGACAGAGAAATAAAAGTTAAGAAAATTAACTACTGCGGTAATAAAACCGAAAATGTGATGTTTTAAGAACTTAAAAAAGAAGCACATAATTAAAAAAAGAAACGATTAAATGAAAACTAGGAATGATATCAGCTATTCATGAACGTTCATCAAATTTTATGCTAAAACAAAGTCATAATTCATTTTTCAAGAATTCTAAATGAGGACAGGAATCACATTTGGTCAAAAATGTTCAATAGCTCTAAAGATGTTTAAGCTAAAGTCACTAAACTTTCTCACATTACTGATTATCACTTATATGACAAGAAAATAGTTATTTTTTCTTAGCTTATATTTGATCTATTTTAACTTGTTTATTAAAGCTACGTCACAGAAGTGTTCTATTGAAGTTTTTAATGATAAAAGAAGGTTATTGAAATATAAATAAGGGGCACCACTAATCTGTTTATTTAATTTGTTCATGTTTTAAATGTCTCACAAAAGTATCGGATCAGAACACATTATCGGCAGATACACAAAATCAAATGACTCAGAATCAGACCGAGCCCAAAAGAACCTGATCGGGACATCTCTGCTTTCCACGTCAGCCTTCATGACTGCGCGATTTAGATCAATGCGCACTGTTCAGGCAGTGACAATAAAAAGTCGTAATAACTCCTGTGTTTGGAAATTGCTGCTGGTGAGATGGCAGGTGTTAGGATTTGAGCGCACGTTTGGAACGTTAGAGCATGAAGCAAAAGTTTATGACTGCAAAGCTGCTTATTTTTATGGCGTCGCTGATGAAGTTTAGTTTCCAGATGGGGATCTTTTGTAGCAGGACTTGCTGGTTTGGTCTGTGTTTATTGTCTGAGGCTCACTCTTGTTGGAGTGTTTTAGTGGACCTGTAGCTGTCTGGTTCTGGTGGGCGCCGTAGTGATGTTCTGTGGTTGATCTGCTTCTGGTTGAAGAGATTCCTGATCTATGGTTTCCTCACAGCAGAACCAAGTCTTACGTCTCTTCTAGAATTCTAGTCATTTGTTCCTGCTAGTATGTGGTGTGGGTGTGTGGTGTTGGTTTTAATTGTTTTTTTTTTCTTTCTGTATATTGTTTTCTTTTTAATTGTAAAGTGCTCGGAATGAAGAAAAGTGCTTTTAATAAATAAAGATTGACAAGCTCAGTTTGTTGAATAATAACCGAACAAAATCATATCATACTCAGACTTACCTTCTGTTCTGCCAAATGTCAATATGAAATAAGAAAAAGTTTTTAAGTTAATGTTAGAGCTGATTACCACTGTTTTTACTGCAGGTGGAAATTAAGAATATTACTGTCCAGTTGCAGAAGATTTAAATCACTATAAATAGCAAACTAATGAAAAAGTGAAAACATTTAGTTTTACATGCAATGAAATCATCATCACACAATAAAGTAACAGCATTACTCAGGTTTAGTCTCATAATGTTTCTTTAGTTTTATTAATAGTAGTGAAGTTCTTAGAGATATTCAGTATATGTTGTCTGATGTATCCAATCCTGTTGCTGTTAGTATGACATATACCACAAATGCAGTACTTTTGGTTCCAAACAAACATAGTTGCAATAACATTCCAATTATTTTCTTTGTGAAATATTATTATAAAAGCTAAATTTTGAGTAATATATTTTTAAAAAAAAGCTATTTGACCTGCTGTTCATGAATTAGATTTTTTTTCTAGATATCTTGAAAATGTTTTTGTAAGTTTGCGTTACAGTTAGAAGTGTCTGGATAGTTCAGGTGGCTGGTGTAGACCTGGGTTCAGTTTCCAGAGAAATCAGCTAAAATCCAGTGAGGGTCCTTAGACAAGACCCTCCATGCTGCTGCAAAACTGGGTCTCTCTGTGTCTTAAAAATACAGGATTGTGTCAGGAAGAACATCCAGCGTGAAACACTACATAACCACCTGTGTGAATCAGTGAAAGCTGATTCACACAGGTGATCCCTGACAGCATAAGTCAAAAGGTGAACGACATAGGGGATCACATTATAGTTGGTGGTGGCACAGTTGTTAAGGAGAACATTTTGAATTGACACTTTAGGTCATAAACGTTGGTGACCCCTGGTCTAGGCCATTGCAGGACCTTGAAATGCTTCTTATGAACCCACTCCTTGGTTACCCGGCAGTGAGTTTGGGATGGTTGGCATGGTGACAGACCCAGCCATGTTTCCTCTTCAATGTCCTTGCTGATGGAAGGAGGTTTTCACTCTAAATCTGAACATAAGTGGCTCCATTCCTTCTTTCTTTTACACGGATCTATTGTGGTTTCCTCTGACCATAGGAAATTCTCCCAATCCTCCTCTGGATCATCCAGATGCTCTCTTCAAACTTTAGATGGGCCTGGACTCGTTGAGGAAGTATTAAATATTGACCAGTATGAACTGTTTATTTTTGTTTGTGAGTCAATCCTGACGACAGTTCTAGGCACAAAGCAGTGACGTCCGTGGGTGACCAGGACGTTGACGGTGTGGGTGTGGTCAACTCGTGGCTCATAGTCTGTTTTTTCAAGACATTTTTAAAATTATTTTTGATTTTTTTCTTTATAGAACTGCATTACATTCAATTAATTAAATGCAGCATGCTTCCAAAACATTAAAACTATTGATAAACAATGAAATAATTATTACTTTCAAGTTTTATGTTTGCTATGGGCTGCACGGTGGAGCAGTGGTTAGCGCTCTTGCCTCACAGCGAGAAGGCCCCGGTTCGACTCCCGGCTGGGACCTTTCTGTGTGGAGTTTGCATGTTCTCCCCGTGCATGCGTGGGTTTTCACCGGGGACTCCGGCTTCCTCCCACCGTCCGAAAACATGCTTCATAGGTTAATTGGTGACTCTAAATTGCCCCTAGGTGTGAATGTGAGAGTGGATGTGTGTGTGAATGAGGCCCTGCGACAGACTGGAGACCTGTCCAGGGTGTACCCCGCCTTCGCCCATCAGTGGCCGGGATAGGCTCCGGCACCCCGCGACCCCGAACGGGATGAAGCGGTCAAATGGATGGATGGATGTTTGCTATTAAAAAAATCACGCATAGAAAAAGATGCACACCTTGGAATAGCTGCAACAATTTGCATTATTATTGGCCTTCCGGTGACGGCGGGGGCAATGGAACCAGGAGGGTTCTGG
This sequence comes from Oryzias melastigma, assembly GCF_002922805.2. Lineage (NCBI taxonomy): Eukaryota > Metazoa > Chordata > Actinopteri > Beloniformes > Adrianichthyidae > Oryzias > Oryzias melastigma. The sequence goes on along the minus strand of NC_050527.1, from coordinate 17,722,961 downwards.
TTCAGCACTTGGGTTGGATTGGATGGGCGGGGGTGTTGTTTCAGCAGTCTGGGAGTCCGACCTACCCTCCTTCCTCGTACGACCACTACTTAGGGTGAGGGGGTCACCTCAGGGCTGAATGCTGGGATCTGTCCCCTCCCTGCCTAGCTTCTCTCCTCTGCTCCGCCCCTCTGCTCAGCTGCTCATCCCGCTGATTAGGGCTGCAGCATAGAAGCTCTGCTTCCTCAATCTCTCACTGCAAGATTGTTGCAAGTACCAGCCACAGGTTGTCTCGCTCTCCTGCTCTCTGACCGGCTGGGATGAGCGGGCGCTCTACGTCTTTTTTATATTGCATCTATCATCTTAGCTGTACAGAAACCCTCACCTGAGCACAGGTGTCAGCTCACCTATACACAAGTAGTATGCGGGACAGATAGAAATCCTTATTTGTGTTAGTTTGTGTGCATAAGTATGTTTGTGTTAACTGTAGTTGTATTGTGCACATCTTGACATTTTGATATGTGAAGGACAGCGAACAGGTAAGTTTGTAACATTCAAGTGTCTCTGTGGACAGGCCCCGCCCCTTTTAGGTTAACTCGTTTACATCTGGCAGAATTGATGATAAACTTGCAGCAACTTGTTGCTTCATGATCCTATACACCCCCACCACATCACCAATTCCTTTACCCCCCCCCCCTTCTTTTGTGTCCTTATTTAATGATTACAGTTATTTTACAATTTTCTTTGATGGCAAATACATTAAAGTATGTTCTAGCAATGCTTATGAATAGGTAGCATTTACATGTGAAATTTGCTTTCATATTGCAAATGAATCTTGTTGGAAGAACTTTTTTACAACTTTTGAAGGCCGAAGACCTTTCTAACGGTTAGTCTGGATGTATGTGTTTTTCTCCAAAGGACTGATTCGGCTGCAGGAACTTATAAAAGCTCCGTCCCGGTACAATATCCGCCTGAAGATCCGACAGTTGCCTGCAGACTACAAGGATGCCAAACCACTTTTGAAGGAGATGAAACGAGGAAAAGAGTTTCATATCATCTTTGACTGTGGTCATGAAATGGCAGCTGGGATCCTCAAGCAGGTGTGCAGATGGTCTGTTGGTGTATCTGTGAACACAAAGCTGTCTACAAGCCCTTCAAAACTGAACATTTGGATTCCTTTGCTCCTATAAAGCTTAAAGATGGAGATGAGTTGTCCCCTCATTAGTTTAAGATGCATCTTTAATCAGTAGCACTCAAAATCAGACCCTTATCAACAACATGCATTTTCTTTTCTGTCTGTTTTCATTTTGTGTTATCATATTTAGTCTGTTTGACATCACAAATGCATTTGCCACAACTGATAGAATTAAATCACTGCAATTAACAAGAATCAAAAACAGTTGTTGACTATTGGTTTGCTGGTTGTCATGTGTCACAGTCTCAGGAGAATCGTTTGCTAGTAAACAAAAATAAATTAGTGTTATATTGTATGAATTCGAGTGAGTGACATCCACCTGATATCATCGCTTTCAGCTAGATGTATAAAAAACAAGAGAAGAAAAAAAGTCCAAAAACATTTCATATTCTTACACCACTGGTGGTAAATTTCTGAGGTAGTATTTAAGGTGAGCCAAAGAGGTCGAGTACGGTAAGTATAGTTTATTGAGCTGCTATCAGAGTCGGATGAAGTTTATCTGAGAGAGTGCAGATCCTTTTGTTCTTGAAGGACTAGAATATTTAGTGAGAATTCAACTTCACTACATACTAACCTGAATCTATGTTGGAAAGACATAAATATCTGATTATAAGTTTTGAACTGGATAATGATAATGCACGTAAAGGAAATGTTAAAGTCGAGCCAGGGTAGGATTATATAAATTCGTTTCCTCCCACTCCCTTTCAGGCAATCTCTTAATGTTTAGTTATCCTGTGTTTGACATGTATTTATGGAAATAAACCATTTCAATCTAATCTAATCTAAAACTTAAGACATGTAACATAAACCTGTAGTACGCAAGCCAACTGACACAATTAGTCATTCAAAACCATGGCGATAGGTGAGAACAAGTATTGTTTTAAGTCGATTATGTTAAAGATCTACAAGGGAGCATTTAGATGATGTCACAGCGGTGTCAGACCATTGACAGTCTCTATATATGTCAATGAGCCAGACACAGACGCGAGAAGCCTGTTCAGCGGTATTAAAAAATAGCGTTCTAGCAAGTTAGCAGCTGGACCTTTTTTTTCAGTTTGACAACACGAAAAGATAAATTCAAAGTTTTGCCATGGCGCTAGCGGTCATCATCACTTATCAAAGGAGACGTCAGCGTCTTATTCAAGCCACGGAGCGGCAAGCGTAGGCGAAGTGATTTTGGGAAATCTTGGTTGGTGATTTTACGGAGGACTTGTGGATCGGACAGTTCCATATGACACACTCAGTTTTTGTGCGATGCTGTGTCAGTTCCTACAGAGAAGCACATTTAATTTAAAGAAGTGTTTCTATTGGAGTTTTGTGAAATGTCTTTATTTTGATACGCCCCAAAAACCACCTCCTCAAAGCGCAAAAACACATTTTTCATAAATAAGAGGTTTTTGTTCAAAACTGTGGTTTTTCCATTAAGCAAATGTATTACTGCAAATCCAATTTGCACATTTTCCTAGTTAGTGAAAGCGCAGTTACTGACTGGCGCAAGAGTCCACTCTTCAGAGTGCTGAAGAAAAATAATCCACATTATGTTTGCCTTTTATTACTACCGTCTTTATCTCAATAAAACAAATGTAATGAGTATTTTGAACAAAATAATATCTTTATTAATTCTTGTATATGACAATATAACAGAAAAAATGAAGTGATGGATGGAATTTACACTAATAAATGACAAAGTCTAATTCTAAGTTGTTCACTCTGACTTCACAGCCAGCTGATCTTTTTTGAAACATTGAAGACCATGAAAGAGGTTTATTGATAGATGCACACAAATACATGCATAATACATGCAGATTTTGCACCAAAAGTTGAAATTAAATTTTTCATTAAATCTTCCTTGCAACCACCTCAAGAACAGAAAAGAGCAATCACAGCAACCAAAGCAACCATGTTTGAGTTCAAATGGACTTAATCAACATTTCAAAATTTATGCTGATTTTGATTGTTTAATTTTCAAAAAAAAAATATTTATTGTTACTTTTGTAAGTTTCAAGTGATTTCAGTGAGAATTGTGGGTTTTTCCTTCTTTAACTGAGGGGTACCAACACTTTTGTCCACGTCTGTAACTTTGAGCTACTAGTTTAGCAATCCAGTTAGCCGTGCAGCTAGCAGCTGTGACCCAGACGAATGTTCTGAACAGAATCTGGCAGTTTTTCAAAATAAAGCATCCTTCAGAATCAGAAAATAAACTTAATGGAAATAAAGTTGTATTTCTTTCTTTTTTTTTTTTTTTTGTCTGCTGCCCGGTACTAAGTGACCCAGAGGCCGGTACCGGTCCGCAGCCTTGGGGTTGGAAACCACTGCTTTAATGTACTATTCCAAACTCCAGACACATGCAGAGGGTTGTGTCAGAACCTGATCAAAGAAATCCCATAAATCACTGACAGAAGTTTCCCACCAGATCAGTCATGGTCTGGGTAAACAATCACTGCCATTGCAGCTGTAGACTTGCAGGGTGCCCATGGAAATTGGACTACGGTGGTGAAAGAAGAAAAGGAGGAAGATGTCTGTGAAGGAAGAGAGAGGAAATGAAAGAAAGGAGTGAAGAAGTGTTAAGTAGAAACCTTAACTGTTAGAACTTTGACAGAGAAAACTTTTTTGTTGGGTGACATATTGGAAAGAAGAAAGGAGAATCTCGTGTGTTTTCAAGAGACCAGATGGAATAAGCAGATTGAATCTGTTTTGTTATGATGTGGATGAAGAAAGGGACATAGGAGGAGAAATGCTGAAGGAGGAGTTTGATAAAAATGTTCTGGAGGTGAAGAGAGGGTCAGATAGGTCAATAGGTCTGAAGCTGGAAATCAAAGGCGGGATGTTGTATCTTGTCAGTGGTTTTAGCCCTTGGGTAGGATGTGAGCAAGAGGAGAAGGACAAATCTGGAGGAAGAGGAATGAGGAGATCCAGGGTATCCTGAGAGTGGAAAAAGTGATGACTGGAACAGACTTTAACAGACTTATAGTAGGTGACGGGGAGGTGATGGGTACGCGTGGTGATCAGAACTGGAATGCAGAGGGACAAATGGTGGTGGACTGGGCTTAAAGAATGGAAATGGCAGTGGTGAAGACATTTCTCCAGAAAAGAGAAGATTACAGGGAGACATTTGAAAGTAGAGGGAGGAGCACACAAGTTGATGACGTCATGTAGAGATGTGACAGGGATCAGCAGCTGCAAAGTAATGGCGGAGGAAAGAGGAACCAGAGAAGTGTAGAAAAAGGAAGAACACTCAGGAAAGAGACAGACTTTGGGAGATCAGGATATTCTTCCTGAACTAAGGTACTTGGTGCGCCATCTGAAATGAAAAAAGCAGATTTTGATCTACACATCTTAATTAATGCTTTTCTGTGAATTCTCTAGACAGAGTAAACCACTTTAGAAAAGCATTTTATATTATCTTTCATTTCATATCACAACTGAAAGAGTGGATCAAGATGCTGAAGTGTCAGTGTGTGATGAACTGCTGTGTTGGATGAAGGAGAATGTAATGTAATCAGGGTGTAAATCGTAGGAATTATGGACGAACAGTGATTTGAAGCTGATTTCCATCTCCCTTGTGATCTGCTATGGGGGCGAGGGGATGTACTTGTTCATGATCCAGATGTTCTGAATCCTTAGAATGAAGAATGATCTACCATTCTGTTTCCCCACACACATGCCAAATGTGTTATGATCCTGAGCTGCAATGCAGTTGATTGTGTCTTTTTGGTGGCTTTCAGTTTTTCATTTGTGAGCTGGTGGCTACAGCAGTGTTGCAGAATGAATGCCTGATCGGATTACATGCTGGTACAGCTACTGATTCAGGCAAACAACCAGGCAAATTTGTGTGTGAGAGACTTTGTACAGAATGTGACAAAATCTTATATTTGCTTTCTTTTTCATCTGAAATCCCCAAATCTCTCTTCCTCTGGATCTTCTTTTGCTCTCAGGCTCTCTCCATGGGGATGATGACAGAATATTACCACTTTATCTTCACCACACTGGTAAGTGGAGAAAGTGTCTGTGCTTCTGTCAGTCTGTCATCTGTTTCAAGTCTCACTTAAAATTTGAATCCGAATTGCAGGGAATTCCTTCCCTTTAAAACCCCTGTTTGCTTTCGGGTTTGGGGTAGTTAGCATTTTTTTATGTTTTAATAGCAAAACAAATAGTTGGACTTCAACGTTTATTCCATTCTGAATGTCAAATGTAACTTGGTCCATGTTGTCTGAACAATGTGGGCGTAGCACTCAGTGACTGCTGTGGGCCTTAGTTACATTCATTACATTAACGCTTGAAGAGTTACAGTAGTAGTTACAGTAACTGTAAAGGGTGAAAAAAACTTGATAAGTTCCTTGAAACAAGGTCAGCTATGTGTCTAGTGGACATAGAGACCGACAGCCCTACAGGCGGAAAGAGTTATATTCTGAATATGTGTTGCACATAAGACCTCCGTGATTGCTTTTTTTTTTTTAAGTTGTCTTTTTTTGTCATTTGTCACTACCAAGTTATAGTTTGAAGTCGGCTAACCATTCGTTTAAATGGACACGTGTATACAAGTCTCATCCTGGTCAAGTTATCTGCAAAAACAGACTCAGACAGACAGACTTTTTTTTAGATTTTCTTTTTGCATTCATTCATTTATTTGTTGATTCATTGATTCACTCATTCACTCATTTTAATTGGATTACAAGAAGTGTTACCTAAGTGGAACACAGATGGCTACAGGCTGCGAAAGAGCTCTGACAAAATGAGACCTATATTTCTGAAGCATTGAAGTGAACATACACCACTTAAATGAACCAGCAAAAAAGACCAGCAAAAACACAAAACAAGACAACAGACAAGCCAAAGAAACAAAATAAAATTGTTGACAATGAAGTCAAACGTAAAGATGGTAAAGGAGGAACATTTCTTAAGAACAGTCACACATCTTTCTTTGGTAAAACGTTGACACAACCTCTTAGCGTAACAAGGGTTACACGACTAAACATGAATGTGATAATAACATAACATACACTGACATACACCAGACCTAGACCCCATAAGGAAACATTACAACTCATTTGGCAGTTGTAAGTAGTAGTAGCATGTTGTAAGGAACAGGTCTGGCAGATCAAAGTAGCAGACAGAAAATAATTTTAAGTTGTGTATTGTGGCCATAAGTTTTAAGAAGGAGAAGGGGTTAGACTGGGATGGCAGGTTAGCAGGCTGGCTGGTTATTTCAGAAGCCAAGAATCCAGAAGGCTGAAGATCATTTTAGGCAGCCGGAGGACACCAAAGGTGAGGCTTCTAACCAGGAGAATGTGTTACAGCTGAGTCAGAGAGCACTTGTAGAGGGAGGCAGACCAGACTCCATACCAGTAGGTGGCAGCAATGCACCTTAACACTGTGTGCCATCTGCCATGAAACAACACTGGAAGAAGAAGAAGAGGAGGAGGCAGACCAGGAAGGGAAAATGACAAAAATAGCACATGGATCCCAACACAGCCGCATTATCAAATAACGTATCAACTTTAAAGGTTTGTTTTCAGGACATTTACAACTTAAAAAAGACAATAGAAAAGTTTTTAGCAAAGACTGCAATTTTCATTTCAACGGGGCTCACACTACTTTTGCCTTAAAACAAATGTAACTAATGTGTCTAACTGATTATGACTGTCGTTTGCAAATTTGCAAGTTGCTTTTTAAAGATGACCCAGTTTAAACTTTTGCAACAAAATGTGGACTACATTTAGGTGAAGTTGAGTTTTCAGCCTAAAGTGTTAAATCAGGGTGTTACTGTTGCAAAAACAGAATTTACCCAATAACACGTTTTATGTTGGAGTAAGGAGAGAGAGCAAGGCTATTTAAATCTATTGCACCCAATTGTATAGAAAACCATTATGTCCCAGACTCCAAGTCCACAACCCCTATGACTGAGTAGTCAAATAAACTCTCAGCCAATGATGTATGACCCTAGAAGACCTCAGAACCAGGAGCACTCATGTGTTCTGGGCTGATTTTGTCATATTTAATAAAATATGCCTAACTTGAATTCATCATTTTTAAAATGCTTGTTGTCCAGAGGAAGGAAGCAGAGTTATTTCTTGTTTTACCTGTTAGAAACTGTCTTTTTGTCCAGAACCTGATTTGTTGGGTAAAATTAAAGTTTGGATGTTTTCAGGGCATTACTATAGGAATGAACAAATCCATGTCATTTTTGACGGCTAATATCTTATTGGAATATCTGTGTGCATTTTCTCTGTTTCCAGGATCTGTTTGCGTTAGATGTGGAGCCTTACCGATACAGTGGAGTGAACATGACGGGCTTTAGGATCCTGAACACTGAAAACAGTCAAGTGGCTTCCATCATTGAGAAATGGTCCATGGAGAGACTGCAGGCTCCTCCCAAACCTGACTCTGGTCTACTGGACGGGTTCATGACCGTAAGTCTCTTGGGCGCTGTGGTACAGTGCATGAAGATCAATATACCAATTAAAAAAAACAACTTTGAGTTACTTTGTCAAATTTGAAGAAGCCTTTCTGGAGGTGCTGATACCTGAAAGACCACTAGGTTTCAGGAGCTCCTAGTACTGTTTGAGGTCATACACCTGTTTGCTGGCATCTTAAGAATTGGAGTACTTTTTTTATAATAAAGCAAACCGCTGTGTGTTTTAGCATTTTCAGATATGCAGCAGTTGTTCCTAGTGTGACTGTAAGTTCTACAGTGTCAGTCTAACCCACATTCTTAAATGAGCCCTGGGTTTGATCGAACGACTGACTTTCATGGTGATCAGAGCATGCTCCCTTTATTAACCACTCCTCCACAGTGCTTTCATACCACTCACTTATCTGGGAGCTCAGCCAACACTGTCAACCACCAGAGACGAACAATCAGAAAATAGAAGACTAGGAAGAGGAGCAACAAGAATGATAGATGAACTCAGAGAGAAGGCAAAGTGGTGGTGAAGGAAGGCGGTAGTGAAATGAAAGTTGAGGTGTTAAATGTTGGACTGCTTGGTCTGGTTCCAGTTGAAAAGCACTGGCTGCAGCACCAGCAGCATGTTGGCTGCTGATTAAAGCAGTGGCATGCCTCTGGGAAGGAGCTGATCAGGCCTTTGCTTTCTTTTCCAAAACAGCAAGATCATGCTGAGTCATATTTCTGGATTGATAATGTAGACTGTTGCTCAGTTTGAACACTTGTTAGATTTTTGGCTCAATCAATAGTTTTCCACTCGAGAGCTGAAATGGACTGTGTGTATAATAACTGGACATTTTCAAAGCACAGAAGCCTCAGGGCGCTTTATCACCCGTAAGTATAGCCCGAACGCTGCATGGGGCCTCAATCAATTTCATGTGTTCAGTCCAAACAGAAAAACAGGAACCATTCAGAGCATAAGTCACAATATCCCTTTATTTATTTATTTTATTTGTCTTCTTCTGCTGTAAGGAGCCAAGCTGGCTGGTTAAATCTGGATTAGTGACAAGCACATATTTATGTGTGTGGGAAGCGCTGTTCTGCTGCTCATCAGAGAGTGTGAAGGTGGGGATCGATTCATTAAACAAATGGCATCCAGTTAGTAGCTAATGCTTATTGATATAGTGAATTTGAGGTTTATACATGATTTAGGCAACAAAATGCTGATCTTCTGTAACTCTTAGATTTGCAGATCATGACAGAATTTGCTGTATGACTTAAGGATTTAGGAGTCTGTAGCTTACCAGGAAAGCGGCACATTCACAGAAATGCAACAATAAGATCAACGAAAAGGTAAAAGACCAGACTTAATGGCAAGAACTAATTACTGTATGAACCCAAAGCATGAAAAGATGAACAAAGTAAGCTACAGAGAAGAGTAACAATACAGATCATCCCCTACTCCCAGAAGTAGGGCTGGGCGATATGGGAAATAAAGAAAATCAAGATATTTTTAATTTTAATTCACGATTTCAAATGTATCACAATTTCTTTAAAATAAATTCACATTGACAAAAATGGAATTATAATAATTTTAGTTGAAAGAAGTAAACCCATTTTGAACAAATATTTTTATTTATTCAAATTAAATAGTTATTATCTATAAAGATTAATCTGTAAATAGTGCAAGAATTGCGCCTTCTACTGCTACAGGTAATGCATTTCTGTCAAATGAACAGCTTCTGGATATCCGTAAGTTTTTATTTGCCTCTGTGCTAAAATCCATAAAACAGAGCTTGTAAATGATTGTCACCCAAGACCAGAAATGAGGGAGATTGATGAAGTTTATAGCATGAATGACTGATAAAGTTTAGTAAAGTCCTTTCCCTGTTAAAACATCTCAAAGTGCTAAATAATAATCCATCCATCCATCCATTTTCTTGACCGCTTCTTCCCTTTCGGGGTCGTGGGGGCGCCGGAGCCTAACCCGGCTACTGATGGGCGAAGGCGGGGTTCACCCTGGACAGGTCGCCAGTCTGTCTCAGGGCCACAATCACACACACATACACTCTCACATTCACACCTAGGGGCAATTTAGAGTCACAAATTAACCTATGAATCATGTTTTTGGACGGTGGGAGGAAGCCGGAGTCCCCGGTGAAAACCCACACATGCACGGGGAGAACATGCAAACTCCACACAGAAAGGTCCCAAATCCCCCAGCCGGGATTCGAACCGGGGCCTTCTTGCTGTGAGGCAAGAGCGCTAACCACTGCGCCACCGTGCAGCCCCTAAATAACAATATTGATAAAAACACCCTTTACACTTCTTACAAAGAAGAAAAAAAGTGCAACCAACAATAAGATTTAGGCTCTTAAAGTAGCTAGCTACGAGCTAGCAAAACAATGCAGCAATGTGCATCTTGACCGAACATTTTACGTGTTTCCAACATGAATTTCCATCAGTTTTTGTGCAGGTTGAATGTGAATATGTGCGATTAACATGTTTAAAAAACATGAAACATTACTAAAAACATACATCAAAGAACCAAACTAGCATGCAACTCGTGAGTTGCTAGCACACACTTTAGCACACAGTTCACGGTTCCCACCCTGATTTCTAGTGATGTGACGTTCTGTACCGAGGCTTCGAGGCATGTGTCGAGTAGTGTAGGAGGAGCTTCCGTGAAGCGCGTATCGAGGCTTGCTTCATCTAGGGGAGGAGCTGAGAACAATGACGTCTGAAGCTTCGCTGCCCGGCTGTACCACATGACTAATTCATGAGGTGGTTCAGGTAGAGTCGCGAGTCTCGACAGAGGCATGAATCCTTCAGGCTCCATACAGTGAGACACAAGAGATTTAGGGGAAACTGTTGTTTAAATAATAACAAAAAAAAACATTGTTTCATAAACAATAATCACTCGTCATCTCAGTGTTACTAAAGTGCGATCATTATCCACAGTAGTCCTTATTGTCTGATTGCTGAAAGCAATCAGAGTATAAGATCCTACAACTTTATTATAGTTGTCTGATTGCTGAAAGCAATCAGA
>NC_050527.1:17698820-17712345 GCF_002922805.2 Oryzias melastigma | reverse complement strand
AAAAAAAAAAAACAATGGATGGGCAATACCTGCGAAAGATTCCTCTTTATATTAATTTAGAATATCAATAATTATAGACGTCTTATGGGTCCACTTTAATTTTTTGATGAGACGTTCTGTATTGAAGCTTCATGGCAGGTGCCGCCACAGAGGAGGGAGGAGAAGTTTCTCGGTATGCAGAGGCTCCTCGCCAGTTTTTTTGACGCCGTCATGAATCCTGCAGACTCCATTCATAATGCGGGTTATGATTATTGAGTTTAGAGATAGTTCAGACTGAGGTAGAGATAGTTTGGAGAACGTCTGTAAATTTAGAGGAATAATAATAAAATTACTAATGAAACAAATATTCTGTCCCTTCAAACACTGATCTGATTTCAATGTTAATAGGATCATTGTCCAAACTCTTCATCCTGACACTGCTTTTTCATGTATATATGTTTAAGGAAAAAAATGTTTATTTACATTTTTTTATTTCATTGAAGCACCTGTTTCACACTTTAGAGGAGACACCCTGGAGATCGTGAGACGGTTTTATAACGTCATATCGCCCACCCTTACCCAGAAGGATGTGGGTAAAACCTGACCTGAGGTTAGGAGAAGAGGTGGACCCCCCACTGGTCACAGTGGAAAAACCCAGACCAAAAAGGTTACATTTATGTGCTGAGCATGTGTGTGTCTGTCTCTCTGCTGTACCACCATGCACATCCCTGTGCTTTTACAATAGTTCCAGGATATTTAGCTTCTTTTTTTAGGCCTGTGAAAAACGTCACAGGGAGAGAGGCTGATGAGTTGTTTCCCTTCTTGGCAGTAGGTCCTCATGAGGCATTGATCGACTTGGACAGTACTCTTCCTTACTTCTTAGCTGAAGCTTCTCTTAGCTTAGTTTACTCCATCTGCTTGCCTCTCTGCATCAAGCTGTCTCTCAGTGTGCTTCTCTGCAGCTGACAGACTTGGATCTGGCTGGAGTAGAATTACTTCCATGGGAGGAATTTGGCTGTAACATGTTTTGGGACATTATTGCAACAGCTGGCATTATCCATCCAGAACGTCCTGCTTTCTGCACCCGAAAACACACTTAGACTATTGTAGAAAATTTCACCTAGTTAACCCATGGAAAAGGTCCTATCATAACAATCTATTTCCTGTTGAACATCATAAATGGCAACAGCATTGGCAGATAGTTTGACTCTTTTTATCCTTTCATGAAATCATGTGGCTTAGTAGATAATACCTGCTTATAGCAAGGATGCTTAATAAAACCCATAGATAATATTTTTATCAACATATCATCAGTTTGGTTAAAGTATTAAAATATTACAGATACACAGAAAGGCTTTTGTGGTTGATTTCCAGAACTTAGAACCACCACCGAATGCCACTTTTGTTTGCCTGGGGGTGGAGACAAACTGCCCTCTGAGTCTTATGTGGCAAAGTGGATTTTGGGTAGGACTCAAAAGGAAAACAACGCCACCCCGGAATGCAGGGTCCGGGGAACCCAACGGGAAGTCCTGATAAAGGACACGTAGATTTTTTTCCCAAGCAGCCAAGACGTGGTTCCAGTTCAATAAATAGTTTTATTAAAAAAAATTTAAAACCAATTAAAACAATCAAAGCTAAAAAAATAAAAACCCTACTGGGGGAAGGCTTACCGGCAGAGTGCTGGGCGTGCGAGGGGAGGAAAAAACAGAAATGGATTTCACCCCACAGTGACATGCACACACGCGTGAAAGGGAATGGACCCACACCCGGAAACACACACAAGAAGCCTCCACCGTCGTCAGCCAACTCGCTCTGCCCAGCACTTCCCCTGAAAAGAAAAATAAAACCGGTAAGTAGGGTAACCACACACACCTGCACACTCACACCTAAATAAAATGTAGTACAAGTTCTAAAATAAAAAGGAAAGGGAACCGTCCAAAAGTCCAGGGGTGCGCCTGGAGCCTGAAGCCGCTGAGGGGAGGGCGCGCCGAAGGCCTGAAGCCGCTGAGGGGAGGGCGCTCCGGAAGCCTGAAGCCGCTGAGGGGAAGCCGCTCCGGAAGCCTGAAGCCGCTGCGGGGAAGCCGCTCCGGAAGCCTGAAGCCGCTGAGGGGAAGCCGCTCCGGAAGCCTGAAGCCGCTGAGGGGGAGGGCACGCCGAAGGCCTGAAGCCGCTCCGGAAGCCTGAAGCCGCTGAGGGGGAGGGCACGCCGAAGGCCTGAAGCCGCTGAGGGGAGGCGGTGCTCAGGCAGGGCTTCAGTTTGGCCGCGCAGCACAAGAGCAGAAATAAACTAAAACTAGCTGTGACAACAGCTAAATCTAGTTAAGACTTAGAAATCACCAGGCATAGGTCTAAATACCTAAAGTGCTCATGTCACCTGAATGGCTGGAGGGAAAATGATCTGCACTACATGCTCACACCTCAGACAAGCCTCTCCATGTGCTGGAGGGCTTTGCTTGCTGGCAGAACATATAAAAACAGTTAAACCCTGAATTACAATTCAGTCCAATATGAGACAGCAAGGCTGACCTTACCCAACCCAGTGGAGAGCTGGCAAACAGGTGTGGCTGAGAACAGTGCATCAGACTGCCATAGTGTGAGCCAAACCATTTTTATACCTTTCCCCAGGTAGTCAGTGATTGGGAGATTGAGTGCAGCTGCACAGACCACTGCTACACTTAACTGCACAAGAGTGCAACCTAAAGTGCAAACAGTAAAGATACCAACTTGAGGAGGCAGAAAGGACCACTGAAGGGAGAACTGAACTGATTCTCACCCAGCCCCCAGATAGAACCAGCAAACTTCTGATCACCCAAGTGGCCAGTAGTGTTTACTACTGAGCCTTAACCTGCACCGGTTCATTGACTAGGACATCCAAATGTCTGCCATTGCAAGAAAGGAGCTTTTTTAATGCAACTGCACACCTGACTCTTTATTTGCACATGCAACTGAGTTGGAGGCTCATTGTGTCTCACACTTCACTGTAGAATGTGTCTGCAGAAGTATCTAACAAAGAAGAATCTCAAGTAACTTCAGGCAACAGTGAAGCAAGAGCTCAGATTCAGTAAATCCTTCCACTGTGTAAAAGAGCTGCCATTCGCTGGCAGTAGGTTGAAAAACTAAAGTGTATTTCAGCTACACAATAAAATACTGAATACTTTTATTTCTGTGTGTGTGGACGTGTGCGTTTTTCGATTCCTTAACCCTACAGAAGTTGCACAGGTTGTCCAACTTCTCCAGGATGGCACATCCACACGTGCTGCAGCAAGAAGGTTTAATGTGTCTCCCAGCACAATCTCCAGAACATGGAGGAGATTTCAGGAGACTGGTGGTTATTCTGGGAGAGCTGGACAGGGCCGTAGAAGGTCCTCAACCCCTCAGCAGGACCCATACCTGCTCCTTTGTGCAAGGAGGAACAGGCTGAGCACTGCTCGTGCCCTACAGAATGACCTCCAGAGGGCCACTGGTGTGAATGTCTCTACCCAAACAACCAGGAACAGACTTCATGAAGGTGGCCTGAGGGCCCCACGTCCTGTAGTGGGCCCTGTGCTCACTGCCCAGCACTGTGGAGCTCCACTGGCATTTGCTCAAGAACACCAGAATTGGCAAGTCCACCACTGGCGCCCTGTACTTTTCACAGAGGAGAGCAGGTTCACCCTGAGCACCTGTGATAGACGTGAAAGAGTCTGGAGAAGACAAGGAGAACGTTATGCTGCCTGCAACGTGGTTCAACATGACAGGTTTGGTGGTGGGTCAGTGATGGTCTGGGGAGGCATATCCATGGAGGGACGCACAGACCTCTACTGCCTAGGAAATGGTGCTCTGACTGCCTTAAGGTATCCAGATGAAATCCTTGAACCCATTGTCAGACCCTACGCTGGTGCAGTAGGTCCTGGTTTCCTCCTAATGCACGACAATGCCCGACCTCATGTGTCAAGAGTATGCAGGCAGTACCTGGAGGATGAAGGAATTGAAACAATTCAATGGCCTTCACCATCCCCTGACTTAAACCCAATAGAAGATCTCTGGGACATTGTGTTTGGGTCCATTAGGCGCCGCCAGGTTGCTCCTCAGACTGTACAACAGCTCAGGGATGCCCTCACACAGATCTGGGAGGAAATGCCACAAGACACCATCCGTCGTCTCATTAGGAGCATGCCGCCACGTTGTCAAGCATGCATACAAGCTGGTGGGGGCCACACAAGATACCGAAAAGCATTTTGAGTTGCAGAAATGAAGTTTTGGTAAAAAAACGACTAGCCTGCCACATCTTAATTTCACTCTGATTTTATGGTGTCTACACAATTGAACCTCTGTAGGCTGAAAACTTTTATTTCCATTAAAAGACTTGGCATCCTTTTGTTCATAGACACTGCCCTGTTGTTATTTGTATAGATATCCAACTTCATTTTGAGATCTGATGGATCTAGTGTGTTTCTTTAGTGTGCTCCTTTAATTTTTGTGAGCAGTGTATTTTTGATTTGTTTTTTTTTCTTTCTCCTAAACTGTGATTTATGACTGATCCTCTTTAATGAAAACAATCTTCACAAGTTTTACTTTTTTAAATGAGTATATTTTAAATTTTTAGTATTGACTAATGTAGATGATTTTTTTTTTCTGATGATAATTAATGATTATCATCAGGGGAAGTCATTTGTATTGATCGTTGCGGGGATTCTGGAATATATTCAGATGATTATTAATCATCTGGGAATGCTTTGGATCTTGGTGCTGGTTGGTGCGTGTGGTTTCTTTGGTCATAATGGGCTGAATGTGCTTTGGGTTTTTGGTATTGATTAATGTTGATGATTTTTTTTAATGATAATCGTCTGAGTATATTTAGATTTTTGGTACTGATTAATATAAATGACTTGTCTTTGATAGGAATCTAAGACGAGTCCAATTAAAAAATATACTGTAGATGTTTGTGTCAGCAGGGTTGAGGAGATCCTCAAAGTATTCCTTCCACCGCCTTCCGTTGAGGAAGCAGAGGTCTGAGGAAACGGGGTTGGAACTGTCCATCACCCGGGCTGAGGTCACTGAGATAGTCAAAGAGCTCCTCGTTGGCAAGGCTCCGGGGTTGGATGAGGTTCACCCCGAGTGCCTAAAGTCTCTGGATGTTGTGGGAGTGTCTTGGCTGACACATCTCTGCGGCATTCGGTGGCAGACAGGAACCGTACCTCTGGACTGCCAGACTGGGGTAGTTGTTCCCCTTTTCAAGAAGGGGGACCGGAGGGTGTGTTCTAACAAGCGGGGAATCACAATCCTCAGCCTTCCTGGGAAAGTCTATGGCACGGTACTCGAGAGGAGAGTCCGTCTGGTAGTCGAATCTCGGATCTGCTCAAGATCATCTGCTCTTTGCAGATGATGTTGTTCTGTTGGCTCCATCGAGCCAAGACCTCCAGCATGTATTGGAGCGGTTTGCAGCCGAGTGTGAAACGACTGGGATGAGGGTCAACACCGCTAAATCTGAGGCCATGGTTCTCGACCTGAGAAAGGTAGCTTGCCCTCTCTCGGTGAGTGGAGTGCTCCTGCCTCAGGTGGAGGAGTTTAAATATCTTGGGGTCTTGTTCATGAGTGAGGGAAGATCGGAGCGTGAGATCGACAGGCGGATTGGAGCTGCGGTCGCTGTACCGGTCCGTTGTGGTGAAAAGAGAGCTGAGCCAGAAAGCAAAGCTCTCGATTTACCGGTCGATCTTCGTTCCAGTACTCACCTGGTCATGTGCTTTTTCAGTCGTGACCGAAAGAACGAGATCCAGACTACAAGTGGCTGAAATGAGTTTTCTCCGGAGGGTGGCTGGGCGCTCCCTTAGAGATAGGGTGAGGAGCTCGGTCACCCGGAGAGAGCTCGGAGTAGAGCCGATTCTCCTCCGCATCCAGAGGAGCCAGTTGAGGTGGTTTGGGCATCTGATCCAGATGCCTCCTGGACGCCTCCCTGGAGAGGTGTTCTGGGCATGTCCCACTGGGCGGAGGCCCCGGGGAAGATCCAGGACACACTGGAGAGACTATGTTTCTCGGCTGGCCTCGGAATGCCTCGGGGTCCCCCAGAAGAGCTGGAGGAAGTGGCCGGGGAGAGAGAAGTCTGGGTATCTTTGCTTAGACTGCTGCCCCCGCGACCCGGTCCCGGATGAAGCAGAGGAAGATGGATGGATGGATGGATGGACTGTAGAAGTTTGAAATGTAATTACATCGCTGATCTTAATGATCCTTAAAAACGTGAATCGATGATTGTACAGTGTAAATATTTGATATTAAGTCCTGAACCGGATATTGATAATTCATGTAAAGAAAATGGTACGGTCAAACCAGGGTGGAATAATATAAGTTTGCTTCCTCCCTCTCCCTTTCAAGTGATCAACTTGTGATTATGTAATGTATGTCTATTTTAGGTATTATTACTTTATTGCTTGAAATAACCCATTTCATTCATGAATATTTATTTTATTTTGCACTTTTTTATGTTTTTTTTTTTTTTTTTGCATTGTGTAGCACTGTGGGGTACGTCATTTTGCAAAGATACTCCCCCCAAAAGCCATTTTGCATATTGAGTCCTTCCAATTAGGTCAGATATTCCTAAATCCAAATTTGGAAATATCTCAAAAAAGGGGCTTGTACATACCTCTGTAAGACACAAGAGTTGTATACTTTTGTAAACGCCTTCTGTATGAGCAATTATTTTTTGACTGGATAAAAGACTGAGGGATTGTGGGAACAAGGCTTCTAAAAAGGAAAAAGGTGGTAAAATGGTTGGAGGATGGAGAAACAAATAGAAGGGGGCAGGATTACAAAAAAAGAGAGTGTGTCAAAAAATAGGGGTGTACTTTAGCATACAAATGTACTGGAGACCAACCTCCCAGACCCTTCGAATCCGCATTATTTCAATTAATTGTCCGTTCACACCAAATGCAATTCATGTCAAATTCATGTACAATGTCTTAACAACCGTTAAGTAGCTGTTTGATGGTTCCTCAAAAGTGTGTTAACCTGAAACTCCTGCTGCACCTGGGAGGAACTTCCATCAAAAACTGCCATCGCTCTCATCATGGAGGACCCGGATGATGAGAGATCAGGTTTATTTATCTGAAGATCTGAATGAAAGCAGTGGTACACGTTTCCGTGTCTGGATTCAGAGAATCTCTCAGTGAGGAGCAGCAGCTGTCCCTCACAGGTGAAGCTGCTGCTCCGTCTGTAACAGGGACGTGCTGTCATGGGAGGTTAGTATGGCAAGCAAAAGGGATCATAAATCACCTGGAAAAGCAGGGCAGTTCTTCACCTACACATGTACTATTTGAAGTGTTTAAATGTTCACACAGTTAGTTTCAACAAAACCATTAATACCAAAAACTAGTTTTGAGTTCAATTTAAACAGTTTTATGTCCTATTTAATTTGGATGTTAGAGGGGTGGGACAAGGGAAAATGTGCATTTTAGGAGGAACTCGAGACAGATTTGGTTCTTTCTAAACTATTTTCAAGCTTTCTTTTCTCTCAGTTTTGTAGATTTGTAGATTGTAGATTGTAGATCATGACATGTAAATGTAACCAGATGTTTTAGCATTTTGTGGTCAAAGATCAAAGTAAAAAACCGTTGTTCCTTTTTCTAATAAACTAAACATTGTTTTTATAAATAGGCCTCAATGAACAAATGTTTTGATGTCATATGTGCGTGACTGTTTATTTATGCTTTAAAGTAATTTATATGTTTTATCAAATATATGTTTCGAAGCCTTCCTTTGTTGATTTTTCCTGTTTTTCTTTTTTACTGAGTTGAAAAATGATCCGAACTAGGACCCTAAAGCCATGACACGTGATCCTTGGGACACTCTTCTGTTACACCCCTATTAATAAACAAGGTTTATTATTATTATTACATAGACATGTAGATTTATACCCCAACAGTAGTGCTTCTCCACTGACACACACGTAATAACTGTTTCCATTACACATATCCGCAAAACTTTACAGAAATTCTAGAAATGTTTCATAATCACATTTTTGATAATCCCATGATAATCCATTCAAAAACAAGGTGATGGATGTGATCACTACTTTGATTTACAGCAGAAACATCGATACGTCTCTGTCACGGCACTGATGCTCATCATCATCTATCAAAGGAGACGTCGGCGTCTTATTCAGGCCGTGGAGCGGCAAGCTACGTGGGATCGGCTATGCGTGAAGCCATTTAGAGAAATCTTGGTTGGTGATTTTACAGAGGAGCTGTGGATCCAACAGTTCTGCATGACACGCCCAACTTTTGATGAACTGTGACGCTGTGGGACCTCACGTGGCACCCGTTGTGCAGGACTCGGGGCAGTGGAGCTGCGGTGCAATCACTGTTGGTCACATGACTCATTTAATTAAAAAAAGTGTTTCCATTGCACTTTTACAAAAACATGTTAATTCTGATACGCCTCAAAAACCACCTCCTCCAAGTGCAAAAATGTTTTCAATAAATGCAAGTTTTTTCAAAATTGTGGTGTTTCCATTAAGCAAATGTATTATTACGAATCCAATTTCATAGACAATGGAAACACAGCTACTTACTATAAACATACTTATATTTATTTATTTAACATACTTGTTGACTGCAAAAACCTCCTTCAAACTGACAGAAAATGAAAAGAAATCAGCTCTCGCACACATGCTGACACATACTATGACCCAGAAAGAGTCTAACTACCAACTGGAGATGGTTAAACTATGAGACCATATTGAAGAGTAGACCTGATGATGGACCCCTTGAGCCACTTTTACAGTCCAACTGGAGATCTAATCTAGTTACTTTTCACATCCTTGAACTTAAAGACAGGCGTGTTTTCTTCTGTCAGTGGCTGCATGCTACATCTCACATAACACAAGGTCATGCCAAAAGCGGCACGGAGGTGTGGAGCAAGTAACGTTACAAACAGAATTCAGTGATGGAAACATTATGAAAATAGAAAACACAGCCAGACATGACCAACAAGTCACATTTCATAAAACATTTCAAGAAAAAACACAAATCGAATCAAAGATGTTGTTTTCTGTGTTCCAGCTTTTTCATAATTTTTTGTCTTTTCATTTCGTTTCCGACTGACATTTCTCTTTGGCTCTGTGCAGTGTTCATGTCTGCTCCTGGGTTTCAGATGTGTTCTGTGTCTGCTCTGTGGAGACAGGAGTATTAGTGCTGCTGTCCGTCTACAGCAGTAGCTCCCACTGATAATGACTCCCAGCCCTCTGGTCACCATTGGGGTTCTGCCCAGACAGACGTCCCCCGTGATGAGTTCCTGCTAAAGCACTGACGTAATCTGGATTTAAAACGATGAATCAGACAAGTCTGACTCACAACACCCTGCAACATGTCACCCTGTGACAGCAACTGCAAACTCTTCCCTCCTCGTGCACATGCTGGGGCCACATCTCTTGTCCCTTGAGAGCATAGATGGTTTCTAGTGTCATTCTAGTGATACTTTACAGTTGGACTCACCTGTACAGGCCTGCACAAAGCCTGTTCAATAAACAGATTCAAAGAGAGCCACATGAAGCTGCCAGTGTATAAGATACCATGTTCATAAGCTTTTTTATTGTTCGCTGAGTTTTTTTTTCTTCTCACATTTACACCTTACATTCCCCACAGTTCAAACTATCATTTGGTTTTAGTTCAGTCTGTACTAAAATGACTAAATTAAACTCTTAATTTTCGAATCAACAAAGTAAAAATCAGGAAAATTCATCAGGATTAAATTTTAATTAAGTTTGTCACTGATTCTGGAGATTTGGAACAAAACACCTTCAGAAAAACTTTGATTATGGTTACATATTTGTGTGGATACATCTTTATTCTAACAATTTACAAGTACAGGTAAAATGTAAAAAAAAAAAAAAAGGGGTTTTTTTTTGCAAATTCACGCATTTACTGTGATGCCTTGATTTTCATCAACTCCATCAGACACACTCAAAACCTATAATTATGTGATTAAAATAACCTGAAAAGAATTTTGAGGTCTGATTTACGTTTCATTAGGATTTAGTTACTATGATATGCATTAAAGTTTCATATATATACTTAAGTTTTAATTTCACAATTTTATATAAAAACACCAGTATTAAAAAAAATGCATTTTTCAATTATAGCTGTAATTGTGACACCATAGAAAACATCCATAAATGAATAAAACACTAGAGGATGAATATATGCACATCATTACCTAAATAACAAAAACTGAAAAAGTAAAAATAATTTAAAAATAGAAAATATTTCATCCCCAAAATGTAGATTTAAAGGGGTTTATAATAGGGCTGGGCGATATAGCTAAAAAAGAAAATCACAATTTTTTCAATTTTAATTTACGATATCTATTTTATCACGATTTCTTTAAAATAAAGTTAAATTGTCAAAAATTGAATTATAATGATTTTAGTCGAAAGAAGTAAACACATTTTGAACAAATATTTATATTTATTTAAATTAAATATTTATTATCTATTAAGATGAATCTGTAGAAAGTGCAAGAATTGCACCTTCTACTGCTACAGCTAATGCATTGCTGTCAAATGAACAGCTTCTAAATATCAGTGAGTTTTAATTTTGCCTCTGTGCTAAAATCCATAAAACAGAGCTTGTAAATGATTGTCACCCAAGACCAGAAATGAGGGAGATTGATGAAGTTTATAGCATGAATGACTGATAAAGTTTAGTAAAGTCCTTTCTCTATTAAAAACAGCTCAAAGTGCTAAATAATAATAATATTAATAAAAACACCCTTTACCACATTTTCAAATGGAACTAAAACTTTTATTATTTTTGGATTACATACGTGGTAAATAAATCTCAATTGCTTCAGAATTTACCTTCAAATAGACGATTTCATTTTACTTTGAAAAAAGGCTCCAGCTAGCATCTTTAACTGATATAAAAAAACATTTTAAAACTTGGATGATAACATGAAATACATCTGCCAAACTGTTAAGATCCAAACACAGAGATAATAGCAGTAAATGTTGTGGCAGGTTAAAGTTTACATCCACAGCTCCTTCACTAACATCTGCTCTCTGCTGTGTTTATGTCACTGAGCAGAAAGCTAGCGTTAACATTAGCGCTGTTTCTTCTAGCTGGGCTTTTATTCGGTCCGTACAACCAAGAAAAAAGATCAACAGTGACGCCACGGATAAAGAAAATTATGAGTGAACTCACTTACACTTCTTACAAAGGGGGGAGTGCGACCGACGATAAGATTTAGGCTCTTAAAGTAGCAAGCTACAAGCTAGCAAAACAATGCAGCAATGTCCATCTTGACCGTGCATCATTGATTACAAGAAAAAACACCGGGAGGAGGAGGAGGAGGAGGAGGAGGAGGAGGAGGAGGAGGAGCAGCTCGGATTTAAAGTCACAGCAGTCAACAAGCTTTTACCTTCTCGCTCTTGAAGCTTTTCATAGAAGATCGTGATAAAACGATCTCTCAAAAATGACAGATCAGCTTAGATCGTAAGATGGTTTTATAACGTCATATCGCCCACTCCTAACTGATAATAGGGAAACTGATGAAGTTGACAAATTATATTTCTATTTCTGATTTGTTAAAAAATGTTGAAAGAGAATGAGAAAACAATGTATTTAGAACTAACAACTTGTTGTCTCGAACATATATTTTATTCATCTAAAATAGCGGAATGTTGCTTCTGATAGTATAATTCTTTGTTTCCGTGCCTGGAGAGTCCAATGTTGTTTTATAGTGAGCCTCTCTTTTGTTTTTTACACATATTACTTTTTTTCTAATTTTTAATGCATTTTTAGTTACATCAATTAGCTTTGCTTTCTTTTTTATTTATTTGTCTTGAATGCTTTTTTTGTAGGACTGATTCATCTACTCTTATTCCTACGATGTAACCAGATCTGAGTCAAGTTGTTAATCAAATTAAAATGACTTATGCCATTAAAAATAATTTCGAAAAGATAAATCAACTATCTACTAGAATACTACTATCCCAAGCCCGGATAAATACAGAGGGTTGTGTCAGGAAGGGCATCCGACGTAAAATCTTGCCAAATCAAATATGCGAATCAGACCTACGAAATCCATACCTGATCGGTCGAGGCCCGGGTTAACAACGACCGCCATCGGTGCTGTTCACCGACAGGGTGCCGGTGGAAATTGGACTACTGTTGGTGGAAGAAGGAGAGGAGGAAGGCGGGTCCGTAGGGAGAGAGAGAAGAGGAAAGTCACTAGTGTTGGACTGAGAGTTGGGACTTTGAATGTTGGAACTATGACAGGAAAGGGTAGAGAGTTAGTGGACATGATGCAGAGGAGAAAGGTAGACATACTGTGTGTCCAGGAGACCAGGTGGAAAGGTAGCAAGGCTAGAAGTTTAGGAGCAGGGTTCAAGTTGTTCTATCATGGTGGAGATGGGAAGAGAAATGGAGTAGGAGTTATCCTAAAGGAGGGGTTTGTTAGGAGTGTTGTGGAGGTAAAAAGAGTGTCAGATAAAAGAAAGTGTTACCAATGTATCCTTATTAGCTGTCATATTAATCCAATTTCATTTATTTTATATGTGTATCCACAAAGGGGATTCTCATTAATAATTTAGGAAATAAAAAAAAAGCTGCTGAACAAATCAACTTTTTCTGCACATATTGGCAGACAATGTACAGCTAAAGCTTTGTGACAGACAAGATGGACGCCTCTCTTTTGCTGTGCAGTGAATTTGTTGTTTAACGCCTATCCAAAAATGTATTTGTAAGCTTGATGCCCCAGATGAGTTTAGAAGGGGCTATAACTGGATGTTTTATCAAAGAAGGAGAACTCAACACACCAGCAACATCAGGGAGAAGGTACATGAGTAACTGAAGACATATCAGGGACTCTGGGAAGAACTGGAGAAAACTTGAAAGTTGAAGGTGACAGTGGTGCCCGTGGTGAACAGAGCACTCAGGGTACTAACCTCCAAGAGGGACGAGTAGCTCCAGAAGAGCAGCAGATCCCTGTAAAAACCTCAGACATCTTAGTCCAGAAAAGCGCAGTGCTAGGAACAGCTAAGATACTGCAGGACCCTCAAGCTCCCAGGCCTCTGGGCTTGGGTAGGAAACTACTCTTGGCAAGGATAGATTTTAAGGTATATGTGTATAGATGGGCTGCACGGTGGCGCAGTGGTTAGCGCTCTTGCCTCACAGCGAGAAGGCCCCGGTTCGACTCCCGGCTGGGACCTTTCTGTGTGGAGTTTGCATGTTCTCCCCGTGCATGCGTGGGTTTTCACCGGGGACTCCGGCTTCCTCCCACCGTCCAAAAACGTGCTTCATAGGTTAATTGGTGACTCTAGGTATGAATGTGGGAGTGAATGGGTGTGATTGAGGCCCTGCGACAGACTGGCGACCTGTCCAGGGTGTACCCCGCCTTCGCCCTTCGGTAGCCGGGATAGGCTCCGGCACCCCCGCGACCCCGACAGGGACAAAGCGGTCAGGAAAATGGATGGATGTGTATAGATTGAAGATTCAAGAGATTTTATTTGTCGTATGCACAGCTTTCACTGACAACGAAATTTTGTTCCAGTACAACCCGAACAAGATCAGACATA
>NC_050527.1:17673380-17697988 GCF_002922805.2 Oryzias melastigma | reverse complement strand
CTTGACTGGTCTTGCGTTTTTGAGGCAGATTTTGATCCAAAATGTGGGCAATTTAGACCAGTCCACCCTCACTTCGGGCAGAAACTCGGTCCAAGTTGGCATTCATCTTTGGCACAAGTTCCTGAATCGCGAGCACCCTGCTCAGGTGGGCAAGACATGCACAGTGCTTTTGATCCGCTTGTGAAAGTTTCTCATTGTTAGTCTCTACTCCCCGAAGGATCTTTCCACAGAGCTCCGACAGATCGCCTCTCTCCGTCTTCTGCTCCCAGACTGCCCGATAAATCAGAAATCCTCCGGTCCCCATTAGGAGGAATCCAATTATCAGAAATCCAAATAGGTACACATCCTCAACATCTTCCACAGACAGCTGGGCCAGACACATCAGCCTCCACTTGCCCCATGGATCGTTGGTGTATCCAGCCGCGTGGGTTCCGTCTGGGCAGGAGGGGTCTGCTTTACCGTTCCTTAGCGTGGAGTAAATTTTGTCGATTGAATTCAGAGACCAGCTGATCAGATCCATTTTCAGAATCCAAAAGCAGTAGTTGCAGCAGGTTGAAAAGTGCAGGCTCTGGGGTAGACAGGACAAAAGCCTTGGGAGTGAGCTGATACAGGAGCGAGAGGAAAAGCGTCTGACCTCGGCGAGAGTCAATCAGAAAGCAGTACGCACACGTAGACATCTCTGGTTTGTGAAGTTTGTTGTTGTTTGGATTTTTTCAATGATTCCCCAGGAACTAAGCATACTCAGGTTAATGAACTTTATCCTATCTTTCTAATTTTCCTTTCCTAACACTTGCAGGCAGAGTTATTCATCATTAATGCAAAACAAAACCAACAAATAAAGCTATATCAGTGTAGGAGCAAACTTACAATTTCATATTTGCAGTCCTCTAACAATCTTGAGTAAAATCCTTTTTTAAAGATCTGCAACTGAAATGTTGTGTCAACACCTGTGCTAGTGTGACCTGTGTGCTGCAGTAGAGTACTATTTACTTACTTTCTGCCCTTTAACATTTCACAAAAACCTGTTTATGACAACACAGATATCTCTTTGAAGCCTGCACTCATGCAGTGCACACCCAGCCAGCACTCTGATCCCACCCTGACAAGGAAAGTTTGCAGAAGCAGAAAGCAGTGCTCCGAGGGTCCTAGCAGCAGATTTCTTTCTCTGCTCATTATCTGCTTGCTGGGAAAAACTCATCAGATTCACTTGAGTGTTAAGTCTATTAGTCCTCCTGACAGTGTGTCTTAGTCACGGCACAGTGGATTCTGCTGCTAAAGCAATATGGCAGGGCTCTGCTTGTACACATGTCTGCAGTCCATTCCAGGCCAAACCACCAGGATTTCTGGCAGAGCTGCAGCCTTTTTAATTAGCACAGCACCACTGAAAGACTTTATTTTTGTTTCACCAACAGGAGAGGTGGTTAAATGAACTGTTGTTGTTGCTCTAAGAGAGCACGTTCATTGAGATCGCTTCTGCTGACATCTAAATAGATCAGGAAATGGAGAGATTTAAAAATGAATGTACAACAAGAAATAGGACACCAAGACAGGCACATTCATATTACTATTAACCTGCACAGCTGAAACACCAGGGAGGCTGAAACATGAAAGATCATACTAAATAGTATCCTTGTAGTAGATTTCTGTAGCACGCAGAAAATGGTCAGATCCAGTTTTTCTCTGGTTTCTTTCTTTATTTGATTTTATAGTCGTGGAAATAGCTTTAAGCTTTTGGTCAAGTGGAAACTGTAGAAAGCAGAACTCCTAGCTCTCTTTCTGGTGGGTCCGGAGTCAGGAAGGCTGTTCAGATGAGGGTGATATTCAGACAAACCCCGTTTGTACGTTTCACCTTTGCTGCGGGAGGATTAGATTGTGCACAACTCTGTGCTTCAAAATCCTGTCGTCCGGAAGCAACAGGCTGGTTTTATTGACAGATGACATAAGCATTTCAGGCATTTGCATATCTAATCATGTTTCAGGCGGAAGTTTCTGTGTCCTCATAAGGTAATAGCAATTTGGGTTCACACGTTTTGGAGATGGGCAGCTCCTACCTCCTTCTGCAGGGTAGTGACCTTGGTTCTCACGGGAAAGTGAACCGCTTTGAATCTCAGCTGATAATATATGAACATCAGGAGAAACAAACAATCTGTTCTGCAATACAAAGAATTGTTTTATTTTATTTTTATTTAACCTTTATTTATCCAGGCAGGACAGATTAAGAACAGCCTTCTTATTTGCAACCTCGGCCTGGCAAGACCTTTGAGAAAGAAAAGAGGAAAGAAGTTACAGGATACAAAAAAAAAAAAAAACATTGAATAGAATCAGAGAAGCATCAGAACAAACACATTCTAAATTATAAAACCATAAAATCATTGCAATGAGGAACAAAAACATTCATTTTTAAAATACTCATTAAGATATTTTTTAAAATCTGCTTGTGATATAAAAGTGTCCAATCTCAGAGTTTTTTGCAAGTCATTCCAGTCTCTGGCTGCAGCATATTGAAATGACCCAGAACCAAGTGAAGAACTTGATTCTGGGACTTTTAACTATAATAGTTTTGAGTTTTTAGTTAATAACTGACATCGGCAAAAAGACTTTTATTGTATTAACATTCATTTCATCCAACATCTAAAGTGAAAAAAGGTGTCGAAGCAAATTTGAGGGTTCATGTGGAACCAAAGAATTGTGTATTACTATCAGGAAAGACAGTTGAGTTGTTAAACCAAGAAAAAAGTGAGCTTACACATGGACATTTTACAATGAGCACAACGGTTAATGAAAATTGCATCTATGTTTTTCTATTTGTTTTTCTTTTTATGAATTTGTTTGTATTTTTCAAGTCTCTACCTTCTGTTCCTTCATTCAGAGCCACAACAAAAGTACCAAATATTGCAGGTTCACTAAGAGGCACATTCCCATTGATGACATGGTTAAAAGTCGGGTTTTATATCAGTCAAAAATGTGCATTATTTGGTTCTAAAATCAGCTTTTTGTTTATGGCTCTGTTTTCAATTTCTAACAGTGAGGGGGAGATGTTTTTTGTTTGTTTGTTTTTTTATTTCATACTTGACTATTTTTAATGCTGGCATTATTCAACGATGTGTTTACTGCCTGATGAAATGCGTTCCAAAGTGCTGAGCGTTGACTTAACCACAGTGAAAGCAGTCCACTGCACCCTGTCTCATGCCTGAGTCCCAGATTAGAACATAGACATTCAAAAAGATAACGATGGTATTGATGGTATTTACCAGGAATATTTTTCTCAGTGATAAAC
The DNA here is from genome assembly GCF_002922805.2 of Oryzias melastigma. Classification (NCBI taxonomy): domain Eukaryota; kingdom Metazoa; phylum Chordata; class Actinopteri; order Beloniformes; family Adrianichthyidae; genus Oryzias; species Oryzias melastigma. The sequence continues at coordinate 17,694,711 of NC_050527.1, read as the reverse complement.
AGAAATGTTTCTGATTCTCTCATTTTCAGTGTTATAAAGCACTGAATGTAAAACAGAGAAAGGTAAAGGAAGAGTCTGCAGATGAAGAGTCTGAGCTGTTCAGGACTGGTCTGAAAGAACAGCTTTCAACAAAGGAATGTAATGGAACTACAAACAGCTACAGACATTGAATAATTGTTGAGTGAATCAAATTAATAAAGTTATTGACAAACCCGGGATCATGCCATTTCCGTTAGTTACTAAACTGTTGATCGGAGGACCGTCAGTGACCGTGATATCCACACAGATAGTATTTAATTAAACCTCAAGAATAACCTCAAGGTAAGTGAATTGAGATTGAGAAACACTGGGTTAAAGTGACAGCACGTCTGCACTGCAATGACGCTTCCTGATTATTTAAATAAATGTACACTAGATTTTGGAGGGACTGAACACCAGTAGAGACTAAAATTTTTTACCTTTTTGATACTACTGTGCCGCGCAATTTTTTTTCATGGAAAAAGTGTACCTTGGCTCAAAAAAGGTTGAAAAACACTGATCTAACTTATTGTAACGACCAGCATTTATATTGCTTTCCTTTTGTAAGGTAAATTAATACTGACAAATTAGTCAACCCTCCGCCCCATAATGTTCAGCTTAACTTTGGTAATTTGTTTTTTTTAATTAGTTATTCCCCCACTAAGACACACCACTCGACATGAAAGGTGTAGTCTTCTGTCTCACCACAAGAGGGAGTTTCCGCTTTTAGAGCAGCTCAGAAGAGCAAAACTGCCGTGAAATGAAACACAGACAGAAGCTGATTGTGTTCTGTTTATGTTCTAGCTGCTTAACCTCAGAAAAAGAAGAAAAATATCCTAATTTGTCCGGGTCTTTCTTTCAAAACAGCGACACTTTACCGCTGCAGCTGAGGTCTGTAACGGCTTCCGGCTTCATGCCGTGTTCCATGTCACCGTGACAACAAACCGCATCACGGATCAAATAGTCCGCTTTTTGTAAAAAAATGAGCTAAACCAAAGAAATAACAAGTACTAAATATTGATTAAATGTTTATTTATTTTGTAAATGACCATGGTATAAGCGGGATAATACCCTCCGAAGAGTGCATTATTAGAAATTAACGCACTTCACGGAGGCAACTGTTTGACACGAAGCGGAGGACGATTCAGGCCTCCGCTTCGTGCGTTAATTTCTCATAATGCACACTTCGTCGGGTATTATCCCTTACATAATGCATTCTCATTTGTATCATGGCGCTTTAAGTACGCCAAAATTCAAATTGATTTGCAAACTGTCAGACACTCATCAGGGCGGGGCCTTCCACTTCCCTACATTTGCTAAATCCCGCCTCCACTCTCTTTGATCAACCAATTCAACAAAAAATGTTAAAGATGCAGAACTAACCAATGAAGTTGTTTGGGGTCTGAAGTTAGAGGAGAGAATGTGCTAAAGAGTTAGCTTCTACCTGGATGACTATGACTGCAATTGCTGTGTTGCAGCTCTAAAAGAGATTTTTGAGCACACTTTTAGGACTGCTGTGAACTTTAAGGCAAATTTTGTTTTTGGATAAAATCCATTTATTGGGTTTTTTTTTTAAACACAGAGGAACATTTCCAAGCTAAAGTTTCTGAACTTAATCCAGAGTTTCCATAGGAATATTCTCAAATATATCTTTGTTTTAAGCTTTGTGATGAAGATTTTCCCTTCAACATCTAAGTGGATGCTAACAAGCGCACACTGGCTTCAGCTACATCCCACATTTAAGGTGTGGTGGATAAATTAAGTGGAAAAAAAAGAGATCCAACTGTCTTAAAAGTGGTAATTTCTAAATATAATATAAACGTGAATCCATGGTGTCAGTAACTTTATTATCTGCATGTGTAAATCAGTCGAATTTGTTGCCGCTTATCAGACAGAGCGGCTTCTGCTACATAAAAACGGTCTCGATAATTCTGTACGTAGAGGAAAACTCCCTGTTTTGTCTGTCAACATCATCTTTATTGTCCTTTGAAGTCGAAGAATCTCCTTCGGTTTCCACACTGACTCTTTTCTCCACCAAGAAACTTTTCAGAAACTTTATTTTCTTTTATATTTATGTATGTATCTTGAGCTAGAAGCTTAGCTATCTTGTTAGCCATGTAGGTAGCTGCTTTAAGTCACGTGACCCAGATGGATATTGTGAACAGAATCTGGAATCTTTCTAAATAAAACTTTATTCACGATCAGAATTTTAAAACACCCAGAAATATTCTAAGTTAGCGCCTTTATTTTCTGTCAGCGTCCCGGTACCAAATGACCCACGGACCAGTATATGGCCCCGGGGTTGGGGACCACTGTGGTAGAGGACCCGGGCTTGGAGGACAAACCACCCCTGGTGAATGAGAGGACTCCTCACACCTGATTTCCAATAAGAACGAGAGTCTAAATAAACCTCTAGAGCAGAAATCGAAGAAGCCGAGTAAGAGAAACTGTTTGTTGTGGTCCTCAGCATATACAAAAAGGAAGACACACACTTACAGGGGGGGCAGTTATAACCTTCTCTTCACATTAAGCAGAGTGTGGAGGAAATCAATTATCCTCTCAAAGGATGAATGGCTCTGCCAGCTCAGCCTGAAGAAGAGCTCATTCAAGCTCCTCTTGCAAGAGGAAGGGTCCGACTTAACGACTATCTGCTTAATTCAATGCAGTGTTGGAAAAACAACAGCAAGAAAACAATCACAAATTGGAATCTTTTTCAATCAGCTCGCCTTCCTTTAAAGCCACTTTTAAAGCCATAATGCCTGATGACTTTCTTCATGAGGTAAGCCATTAACTGGGGCTATAAATGGATGAGTCAATCTGGGCATGGGGGGGGCGTAGGCAGAGGTCGTAATGATGATGGCGAGTTCTTCCTGAAGTTTGCGTCTGTTGGGTCCTAATGTCCAGCAGCTAATGGAGATGATAGAGATGTCCTGCTGAGAGATGCTCTAAACGCCTCAGAGGAGAGGATGGGGGGCCACAAGGACTGTCATACACAAGCAAATGTTCTCTTGGAAACAAATGACAAAACACAAAGAAACTTGGCTGTTGGGGGGTTGGGGGGCTTCATAAAGGAGTGTCATCTAAGGAGATGGCAGAGGAAAGACTTCAAATGAAGGAATTTTCTGCTTTTACTGATCAGGGAAGTTTGGACAAAAGCAAAAGAATAAAAATGACAGGGGGTGGGGGGGTGCAGTGAATGGAAAAACAGAGCGGAGCAATGACATTAAATCTGGGACTGAAAACAGATGATTTCCCATTTAACACTCCATTGCATTCGCAGTTATCCTGAGTCCTGCCTGCTGCTGTGATGGCCCCCCTGCTTCCCCTTCAAGACCCCCACCCTCACCCCCAACACACACACACACACACACCCCAGCATGTTCACACTCCACACACCTCCCATTGTTCCCCCTGCATACCATTCAATATGCCCACTGCCGAGCTTCCAGGACAATTTCAGTCAGACTGTTGGATAGCAGCTGGGTGGGGTGGAGGTGGAAATGGCATTTGAAGATGGGGGTGGACAGTGTCCAAAAAACAACAATCTACCTCCCACTCCCCTCTCTGCTGGTGGAGTAATGGACCACGATGGGCTCAATAGGAAGCATTGTCAACAGATGTTTTTGGAGGGGGGTGCACAGCAGAGTCGATTTTCAGCTTCAGGGCAGAGAACAAACATTTGCTGGAGCCTTCTTTTTCCTTTGTGTTCTTGGACAGACAGTAAAGATCTGCCTAGAATGTTGGACTCTCATAAAACCTCTGTTTATGCTGTCCATGAGCAGACTGGGACCTGAAGTCTTTGATCACCTGCTTTGCGTTGACTACCATCACTGACTGATTCTGTGATTGCTGCTACATTGATATCAGAGAACAGCCAGTTTATATCCAAACTGTGGAGCAACCCATATTTTCAAAGCAATCTTTATGCTCTCGTATCTTATCAGTTCTGTTCTCAGATGCTGATAACTTGGCTCATGGTTTCTGACAGGAGTCTTGTCATCATCGTTTGTTGCTAAAGTATCAATGTTCATGGTTTAGGCCCTGCAGTTCTGATGCATTCCAAGGCAGAATTTTACAGGCTCTCCTGCAAAAGAGCCTTGACACTCTCTTTCTCTGTGTGAGATTTGAGGCTGTAGAGAAAGATCTGTTTGGCAGAAACCTTCAAACCTAAGGGAGTGTGTACACAAGGAGGAAGAGAAGCGCGTGATGGGAAGAAGCACTCGGACCTGGCTGGGCTCTGATGCCATAATGAAGCGCAGTGGCAGATTTGGTGCGCTTTAGGAGTGTTTCCCTTACAAAAGATGAAAACTCAATTAAAGACCATATGTCTCCTGGAAGAGCACACAAGTGAAATGCTGCCTGTTAAACCTTCCACTTAATTCCACTCCCACTCTTTTCTGATCCTGGGGACCTCCAGGCTGGTTCCTCCTCCCTCTCAGTGGCTGCTGTGGGCTCGGCTTGTGGTGACAGAAAAAGCTGCTCCATCAGCTCTGCTTCATTTTTCCTTCAGCACGAAGCTGTGAGATTTATCTGAGTCATCTGAACTGAGCTTTGTGTTTTCTCTCAACCTCAGAATCTCCCTGTTGTTAGAATATGCAGAGTTAGTCAATTATTTCAACATTTTAGCTGATATGCTAACATCTAGATCTTAAAAGGAAATATCAGAAAAGTGATCTCCCTTTGCTTTGATGATGTAATCAAACATTTTGGAGTTGGCTGAAGTTTGGCACAGACACTCTAGTATTAGCAAAGCTGGACAATAAATCGATTTTATTGAGTAATTCAAATGTATTGTTTTGAATCACTTCTCTTTGGGAAAATAGAGATTTTATTTCCCCAACTCTCTTCTCCCTTGTGCTCCTATTGTTCAGAGTAAGTTAGTATCACAAACAGGGAGACAGCTGGTTCCACCTGCAGCAGGTTTATTAGTTCAGACAGGAAACAAGCACTGCTAAAAGACCACAAAACTAAATCGGGGTCAGACCGGCAGAGGTCAAAATCACAAGACCGATGCAGAAAAACGAGAAAACAGGAAAAGGTCAGGGCACAGAGAAGGCAACTAGGAATAATATTGCTCAGAATGTCTGCTAGGCAAAACAAGACCTCGTAAAATAGGAGCGGCTGGTGATTGTTTAATGCTGGATGGAACAGATGAGCTGTGCTGGAAAGAAGTCTGGAAGGTGGCTGATGGGATATGTAGTAGAATAGAATAGAATAGAATAGAAAATACTTTATTAATCCCTTTGGAGGTCCTCAGGGAAATTCAAGTACCAGCGTCGGTACAGCAGTAAAATACAAATAAGTAAAATAGAATAACAAAATAAAGTAATAAAATAGAATAGCAAAATAAAGTAAAATAGACTGAATATAGCTAAATATGCAATAGAAAAAATTATAAATACTGTAGAAAATCAACGTTGCACAATACCCTGAGTGAGGCAGTGGAGGTAAAAACTCTGGCGTGGGCTCCCTCTGGTGGACAGAGCTGAGTGTTGACAGGCTCTGTGCAGTTCTTATGTGTCCTGTGGACAATTGGCAAATGAGAAACGGCTGAGCAGTATCCAGGAACTGTGCACTGTGGCTACTGGGAGATGTAGTACAGTCAGTACTCTGGAGATGGCTCCTACCAGTGACCAGAGGGGGAGACAGAACTCTGACTCATGACAGTTAGCTCGCCTGTCTCTCGCAAAGTGAAGATGTGAAAGCAGCAGCTAGCAAAGCAAAGCTTGCTCCACGAGGCCGAGAGAAAAGATGATGGTTTAGTGCTGAGAGACCCCTCCCACACACACACACAATTTCTGCTAATCACCTCCGTTAGCATTTAGTCTTGCTAATGAAGCAGCGAGACAAGAGGCGATTTTGACAGGACAACACTGGAGGATAAAGTTGATGGACTTACAGCAGCAACCGAAAGTTTAATAAAAGGGTTCATCTGGACACAGCACTGTCGTTACACACTGATGCTATCATGCTATATGATGCTAACCAGCTGTTCCGGGTGTCATCTATATCAGCGCTCCCCAACCTTTTTGTGGCTGCGGACCGGTCAACCCATTTTACCAGGATTTTGCCATGGCGGGGGGGGGGGATTAGCTTGAGCGCTAATCGAGAGAATCCGGTCGATTTTCAAAATAAAAGATTTCCGTCTCATAAAAAAATAAAAAAGGGGTATAATTTCCGTATTTTCACGACCATAAGGCACGCATAAACGTCTCAAATTTTCTCCAAAACATGCGGCGCGCCCTATAGTGCAGTGCGCCTACTGTGTTGTTTTTTTTTGTTTTTTTTTTGGAAGGCGGATTACATGAGAACTTTGATGTTTTATAGCCGAAGTGAGCGCCACTGACATGAAGCGAGGGAGCGCGTGTCCGTGCTCCCTCGCTTCTCCCCACAAGCAGTAAATGTGGGAAAAAAAAATCACATTTGTTCAGATTCAAATTTGTTTTAAGGAATTTTACATTTGATGTCAGATAATTTGTTATTATTGAGGCAACTTGTGAACTTTCAGGCTGTTAATTTTATATGATCATTGTTTTTTACAGTGCTGGTATCCATATTCATTTCCTCTCCTTTTATTAAAACTTCCTGAACTTTTCTTTGATGATCAACACGTTAGTCACGTGCTCCACGTGTGTACCGCTCGCATAAACACCTGTTGGATCAATAACACCACTAGAAGTCTCTCTTTACGGTCAGACGCTCCGCTGCTTTCCCTCCCGCGTTTTCACCAGTCAGTGGAACAGGTGGAGGAGCGCACGAGGACCCTCCCATTTCATGCGGAAAAGCAGAGAAGAAAAAAGCTAAACCAGCGCAACTATGTTTTTAGACAAAAGGTGCACGAACTCACGCACGAGCCCAGCCCACTCGCCGCAGCAACAGACCCCCTCATCCACGCCAGCCCAAGCGGGCCGCCTTGGCGACTCCTGCTGCTGTCGTCCGCAGCGGCCCGTACCGATCGTTCCTATAACTAATATTGCTTTCTACCCATTCTTACTCGCTCATGATACGTCTGGCCGTACCCCCCGGGGGCCGTATCCTTCCTGTTTCTGTGACTGAGATAAAGGCTGTCCCGCATTAACCAGAGAGGAGGAAAAGTAGGGACTTTCTTTATCATTGTCTCGACAAACATAAACAAAACATCACAGATCTAAAACTGTATTTTTTAATAGCGAGTCCCTGGAAAAACTCACTATTTATAATATCTCTCAAATAATAAATGAATCAGGAAACTGCAGTCAGTCGACTCGTGTCCTCCAAATCCTCTACCGACGTAAATAACATTTCCTCTGGATTAATCAGCCTCCTCTCTACATGATCCTCTATGAATGAACATGTCATTTTGGTTTCTGAGTGGTGAAAACGTGACGTCTCTAATGTGAATGTTCTCTAAATGTTACTGAGGAACTCATATTTGAACATCTTTCACTTTAAAAAGGGGCGGAGACCGCAGAGAACTCTAAGTTTCCTGAAGAAAACCTGCTACCGACCAGGTTTCGTTCACAGACTCAGTTTCCATAGTGATTGATTCTGAGTTCAGCTTAACCTGCTTCTTGGAACGGGCTTGGTTTCACCCACTTTCATAGGTTTGAGTTATCTCTCTTTCTGGAACCGAAAACTCAGAGTTTTGCCGAATTTGGAGTTCACGAACTCAGAGTTCCAACAAAACCTGCTTCTTGAAACGGGCCCCAGGAGAACCAAGCAGGTTACCCGCCCTCCCCGCCCCCTGCAGCACCTGTCTCTCCCCCGGCGTGTGGAGCGAGCAGACACCGCTGAAGGGAGGATGTCTGTCTGTCTGCAGACAGAACCGCCGCGCTGCAACAGGACAAAGACAGTCGTAACGGATTCCTATTTTACTTCTTTATTTCCGATCTGGTCACTGAAAACAGCCTGTGCCAAAAGCTGAGTTCCTGATTGGCTGATGCGATGCAGCACCTGTCAAACTCTGATCTGCTGTGAAATGAAGTCAGACTTTCGAGCGCTACGCGGCACGCGCTCTCGTGCTCTCCTCAACAGCTGCTTTATATGAACCCGCCCACTATGGCAGGAAAAGTAAAAGGATTGGCTAAAACTTCACAGTACTGAAGAAAGTAGAAATGATTGACATGTCCAAAGACCAATAGACCTTCAATGAACTGCTGCACTGTTTGCAGCAGCTGCTTTCGGTTTCAGAAGAGCTGCATAAATCATTGGTGTTTCTGCGTGGAATCAAACTTCAGTGACCAACCCTAGTTTTACCATCAGTGTGCCATATGGTCAAGAGCGCCTTATGTATTTGTTAAATACAGAAAAAGTACCAGTAAGTGAAACTGCGCCCTATAATCCAGTGCGCCCTATGGTCGTGAAAATACGGTTATTAATTCTTCTGCGGCCCGGTGGCAAGAGGTCCACGGACCGGTGGTTGGGGACCACTGCTGGAATCGTGGGCCAGTTTAAAGTGGACTATATTTTTATGGAGGGGACTTTTAGGGCGTTGTGGATAAATAGAAGGAAATAAATTCATAAAAACTGTATTTGATAAATATACTACTATAGGCATGAATCTACATTGTGTGGAACTTCATTGGTAGTCTCTTTGGAACGTTACAGAAGCATGTTGACCTGAAAAACACCTTTCATCCCTCATGAGTCTACGCAAGAATCCAAAACATTCTCATGTTTATAGAACATTGTTATGATTTCATATAAAAATGAATCACCTGAGGCAGAATTAGAGAAAAAGTACATTTTCATGTTACAGCCTTTTATTGTTAAGAAAGTTTATCTCAATACAATGTTACAAAATAAAGTAGTTCTGATGAAAACTATAAATTTTGCCATTCTTGTTTTCATAATTAATGTAGAAATGTTAAATTCCACGAAGCACACATTTTTTTTTCCTAAAAAAAATTCCACATATCAATTAGCGATTAATCGCGAGTTAACTCTGGACAAAAATTTGATTAATCGCGCTTAAGTTTTTTTATTGCCTGACACCTCTACTAATTATTAGTGCTAAGGCCAAATACTTCTTCCCTTTTTTTCTATAAAAGAAATCCTATTTCTCAGCTTACTTCTAGCTTCACAGTCAGACTGCGCTGCTCATGTTCAGCTGCAAGGATGTGGTGTCCTGCAGACATGATGGACAGCAGGCAATCATTTATCCAGGCTCTAATTAAAAGCCCCTCTAATTACGTGCGGAGGAAGTGGATGTCGTGTGATGAAATGCAGCTTTGACTTTAAAGAGAGGCTCACTCTGCTAAAACGCTGTGCTGACATTGAAAAGAAAGTCCTTTTCTGAAAATCACCCACACATACACTTTCTCAATAAATTACAGAATTCAAGGTCTGCAAAAAAAGAAAAAGTTATACTGGTCCATTTTTTTCCAAAGTTCCTGTCTTTGCGTGTCTTTACATCCCCAGCAGCCTCCCTGAGCGAGGCCTTCTTTTCTCCCTTCCCAGTAAAGCTTCGCTCTTCCAGTTTGTTTTTAACATAATTCAGACACAAAGGAAAGAAGTGTGATCTTCTCTATGATTTAAAGGTCAAAGTTGATTTCCTTGAATGCTGCTCTCCTCTTTAAGGATCACTCCGATGAAAATACTCTTTTTTTGTGTGTTTTTAACATGTTCCTGTAGCATTTTTTCATAGTAGAGGAGCTTTATGAATATTTTGAGATAAAAACTAAATTTCTGAGTATTTCTTAGTTCAAATTGTGTTGGATCAGAAACCGGTCAAGACCATGGACCCGGTGGTCACTGAAGTGTGTGTTTGCATGGGGGATTGGGACTTTTGACAGTTCATCTTTATGAGGGGCTGCACGGTGGCGCAGTGGTTAGCGCTCTTGCCTCACAGCGAGAAGGCCCCGGTTCGAATCCCAGCTGGGACCTTTCTGTGTGGAGTTTGCATGTTCTCCCCGTGCATGCGTGGGTTTTCACCGGGGACTCCGGCTTCCTCCCACCGTCCAAAAACATGCCTCATAGGTTAATTGGTGACTCTAAATTGCCCCTAGGTGTGAATGTGAGAGTGAATGTGTGTGTGATTGAGACCCTGCGACAGACTGGAGACCTGTCCAGGGTGTACCCCGCCTTCACCCATCAGTAGCCGGGATAGGCTCCGGCACCCCCGCGACCCTGAAAGGGAAGAAGCGGACAAGAAGATGGACAGATGGATGGATCTTTATGAGGGTAGAACAATATTATAACAGAGAACCCCATTCACCAAATGACCCCCATCTCTTCTGGGTTCCTGGAGTTAGGAACAAAGAAGTGGGCAGAATGTGGGCTCATTTGAATGCGTTCCAATTTACTAGAGATGGGATTTCTGGCTCTTTTTAGAGAGCCAAGTCTTTTGGACCAGTGCATTTCAAAGAGCTGTTCAAAACACTGGTGTGGAAAAAATGGAACTCCTAAACAAGAATGAAGCAGAAATCTGACGTGTTCTCAAGGGTCTTTTACTCCGGAATAAAACAGAAGTTCCTTTCTGCATCTTAAATCAATTGACCCAGTCAAAACCGAAGCGGCAGAGACAAAGGAGAAGCCCAGACTCTGTTACCCACAACCTCTACAGACCTGCGGACATGACCGCTCACAGTATACAACCCCCTTACTCCAAACACAAGTTTTTCTGGCCCATCCCCCTGGAGAAACCATACATGGTGTGAATATTCCCAATAGGGAGATCCAATCGCACATCTGTTTCCCATCTTATGTTTCCTTCCTTAAAACTTTTATCGTAGAAACTTGGCTGGACAACAAGGTACGGAAAGGTCACAATAACCCTGATTTATTCTTAACTTGACCCAGGGAACATTACACAGTCCATTTCTTGGAAGCAATGGTGGAAAACATCATTAATTATGAAGTTCACTTTCGGGTTATAAACTCAAATGTTCTGAGTAACTTTATTCTCTTTTGTTTTTTTTTAAAGTAAATTTATATTAAAAACAGATCAGGCTCCTTTGAAGCTCTATGCTAAAGCTACTGGTGAAACATTGGAACTCAAGAACATTTTTAACAAACAGAACAACTCGAACTCAAGAAATCCAGAATGACGTCTGAAGGCCTCTCCTTCTCTACCCCCCCACCCCCACACACTCCGCTTGCTACACGCACTGCGACTCCGAGGCTGTCTCCTCTTTCATTTTTTCATTGAGGTACTTAGGAATCGGGTGTTCACTACTCCTGTGATATTTTCAACCTGCAGAGACAGGACATTTAAAGCTCCATTTACAGAGGTCAACAGTAAAAAAAAGTTGATTTAGAGTTTGGATACCCTTGAGCCATTCAAAAGATTTGATTTGTTCATTTACATCACTACAATTTACCAACATTAAATTAGGTTATATCTAAAATGATTGAATCTATGACAGATTTTTCCAGTGAAAAGGTTTTCTTTCCATGCATCTTTGATTAACTACATTTTCCTAGTTTTGTCCATGTTCACAGAACCATGGTGCAGTGCTGGAATGTGGTCTGAGCCTAGACTCTAATTCTCATTGCAGTTAGTAATGAGCTGTTTTCAATGAGCTGCCTTATATCCCATAAGCTACTTGTAAGTGGATTCTGTCAGGAGTTCTGATACAGTGCAGATAGTGCTTTGTTTAGTGTGTTAATGGCTGGAGGCAATCATCTGGTTGCTATCTCTGTCACTCTCATTGGAAGCCAGCAGTCATCTTCAGGACTCATTTCCTGGCATCATTTCAGGGCATGTACGCTGATGGGATGTGGAGAGACACATATTGTCATTACAAAGAAAAGTCAGCCATAGTAATGATTTTTTTTACACAGTCAATTTCCCCTCCTATTGAAGCACATTATTGTGACATAATTCCACGCAGTAAATGGTGAGGCATTGTTGGACTCTTTTTCTCATGTAGATGCTGTTCATTCTTTCCACATCACTTTATCCTCTCTATGCAGAGGCGTTTTAATTTGATCATGCTGTATGCAGACAAGGCACCACTCACAGAGCAACAGCTGAAAGCAAAAGTAGTTGCCATGGGAAAGATTTCAGAAAGAAAGCACTTGATTTATATAAAGTGAAGACCCATCTGGAGCTGTCGCCTCAGGCAGCGTTGCAGAAATAAACAAGAGCCTGGAGGCAGGCCGTTGTGCTGCAGTTCACTCTTTCATGTCTGAAGAGGCTTTATCTCTGCTTTTTCAGCTCATATTATAAAAGGACTTGAGTTAAAAATGCCTCTTTAGAACCCATACGCATGTCATGTTTTTGTATGAAGCTGCCAGAAGCTGTTGTACTAGTTGATCACTTTCTATCACTGAAGTTCAACTGCACTCAAGAGCTAGCACTAGTCAGTATCAAATCTAGAAATTATTCATTTTTGCTTAACCTTTAACCTGAAAACAATATGACAATGGAGGTTGGTTTTTCATTGATGTGCTCTTATTCATGCATTTACATGAACACCACATATTCCCTATAGGCCCAGATTATCACACAAATCTTTGAAAGAATTAAATCAAATTAAGTAGTTTCTTTATCATTCTTACATTTAGCAAATACTTTGATTCAAATAAACATAGACATTAAGCTAACCCTTAGCTAACCATCGGAAAGCCTCCAGACAAGTTCCTACCAGGTGATTTATAGACACCTGAAACAGGTATTAGGATTTAACACTGTTCTGACGACTTACAATCATTCATTCAACTCAAAGTGAGTTCTGAGCTCCAAACCTGATGTTATCGATCAGGAAGACATCCCAACCCCAACCCTTGTTCCAAAATACACTCCTCACAACAATTAAAGGAACAGCATTTTTATTGGGCCTGGCATGACTTGAATTAAACCTGTCTGATAATTTTCTGGTTGGTTAATCAGCTGAGGGCCTCATTGATCAATTTCAGCTGTATTGGTGTTCATGGAATTAACAACAGGTGCACTTCAGTGGCAACAATTAGAAAACCCTCCAAACAGGACTGGTGTTACATGTGGAGCTCATTTCAAGTTTCTCCCTCTTGATCTTTTTTGGCTGGTTTTCCACTCGTGCTGATTTTGGCTTGATAATTATCTCTACTGGCAGTATGAGGAGATTCCTTAACCCTACAGAAGTTGCACAGGTTGTCCAACTTCTCCAGGATGGCACATCCACACGTGCTGCAGCAAGAAGGTTTAATGTGTCTCCCAGCACAATCTCCAGAACATGGAGGAGATTTCAGGAGACTGCTGGTTATTCTGGGAGAGCTGGACAGGGCCGTAGAAGGTCCTCAACCCCTCAGCAGGACCCATACCTGCTCCTTTGTGCAAGGCGGAACAGGCTGAGCACTGCTCGTGCCCTCCTACAGAATGACCTCCACAGGGCCACTGGTGTGAATGTCTCTACCCAAACAATCAGGAACAGACTTCATGAAGGTGGCCTGAGGGCCCCACGTCCTGTAGTGGGCCCTGTGCTCACTGCCCAGCACCGTGGAGCTCCACTGGCATTTGCTCAAGAACACCAGAATTATCAAGTCCACCACTGGCGCCCTGTACTTTTCACAGACGAGAGCAGGTTCACCCTGAGCACCTGTGACAGACGTGAAAGAGTGTGGAGAAGACAAGGAGAACGTTATGCTGCCTACAACGTGGTTCAAAATGACAGGTTTGGTGGTGGGTCAGTGATGGTCTGGGGAGGCATATCCATGGAGGGACGCACAGACCTCTACTGCCTAGGAAATGGTGCTCTGACTGCCATAAGGAATCCAGATGAAATCCTTGAACCCATTGTCAGACCCTACGCTGGTGCAGTAGGTCCTGGTTTCCTCCTAATACACGACAATGCCCGGCCTCACGTGTCAAGAGTATGCAGGCAGTACCTGGAGGATGAAGGAATTGAAACAATTGAATGGCCTTCACCATCCCCTGACTTAAACCCAATAGAACATCTCTGGGACATTATGTTTGGGTCCATTAGACACCCCCAGGTTTCTCCTCAGACTGTACAACAGCTCAGGGATGCCCTCACACAGACCTGGGAGGAAATGCCATAAGACACCATCCGTCGTCTCATTGGGAGCTTGCCGCCACGTTGTCAAGCATGCATACAAGCTGGTGGGGGCCACACAAGATACTGAAAAGCATTTTGAGTTGCAGAAATGAAGTTTTGGTAAAAATGGACTAGCCTGCCACATCTTCATTTCACTCTGATTTTATGGTGTCTACACAATTGAGCCTCTGTAGGCTGAAAACTTTTATCTCCATTAAAAGACTTGGCATCCTTTTGTTCATAGACACTGCCCTGTCGTTATTTGTATAGATATCCAACTTCATTTTGAGATCTGATGCATCTAATGTGTTTCTTTAAAGTGCTCCTTTCATTTTTGTGAGCAGTGGTAGTTTGACTTAAACATCTTCACCTGCTAGGTCCAGAGTAATGTTCTTATAACTGCATACACTCAAGGCTTTTTGAAAGCAAACACAGACAGACTTAGTTCAGACAAGATGCAATTAGCAAAACTCCTGCGGTTATGGCTCAAGTTTTCCTTGACTTTCTTTTTCTGAGTATAACATTTGAAGCTCCAATATATGAATCATGCAACATTCAAATCTAAAAATATAGTATTTACATTCTAGATAGAAATCTTTCTTTTATATTAGAAACTAATTATTGAACTTTCCTTTCAACTTTTTGTTCTATTTGGCTTTTCAAATAAATACATAAATATGTTAGAGATTATTAGTCTATATACTGCAACAGGCCTGTCTGTTGTTTCTGCTCTGCATGGTGTTCAGGTGTATTCATGCAAAGTATCTGGCCTGAATTTGGCTTACACCTCCAAGGCAGTGTGCTGACACATCATCTGGGATGAGGAGTGAAAGCTGAATGGAAATGAGAGGGGAGCGTGAGGTCATCAGGGCCGAGAGCTGGTCTCTGAGAGGCTGGTAGCAGCAGAGCGGCCCCAAGGGCCAGGGCCTCACATCTCATTATAGCTAGCCCAAAAAGAAGTGCTAAAATGGCTGCGCCTGAAATAACAGATAACCCTGCCAATCTGCATTATCATCCGAACGGCTGCAGTCTTCATCTGCCTCATCCTGCCACACAAATGAAGCTAATGGAGGGAAGAAGAGACACGCCTTCCTTCGCTCTCCCACAGTCACTGTCAGACCTTTAATGATGTTGCTCTTGACAATGAGAAACCTTTTACCCGCCAGATTCATCACAAGGTCTCAAAAAAAATCTGAGTGTGGGTGTGAGATAAATGTCAGCAGATATCTGACTGATGATCGTAAACATTCACACATAAAATCAGAGCAGGACAATTATTTATTTTACTGTACAAATCATTAATAGTTAAACCAAATTGTTTCAATTCACAAGGAAATGTAAAATATAACCTAAAAAGTCATGCAGAAATTTTGCAAACAACAAAGCTAAATACAACATGTTACATTAAAATGCAGCCATTCAAATGTCTGATAAATGTGCATCAGCTCCAAAACCTGCAGGTAAACATGCAGACATTTTTTAAGATATGAAGGAACAACAAAATAAATAAAATCACATCTGGAATATAGTTTGAGCTCTCAATTTAAAACTAGCCAAAATTGATAATCAGTCCTCCTAAAATGTGGACTCTACGAAATGTCCGTCAACTCCAAAGGGTTCCTTTTTTACAATGGTTAAATCCAAAGATGTTTTTTCCCTTTCTATTTATACCTAATAATATAATTACCTGTTTACTAAGGACATGGACATGGGGTATGAAATTGTAATTGCGTTGCTGCTCTGTTACTGTTCTGGGATCCTGTTGTGTTTCTGGGTTCAGATTTGTGCACTGAATGTGAAATGAAGCCAAAAGAAGGCATTGTTGAAGGAGCGTGAGGGATAAGACGATAACTGTGTGCACCTTCTGGGTGTTTGGCCATGAATAACCCTTTGAATCTTAAATACCAGGCCCAAAGCAGATACAGCAGTCTCCTATTACATTTACTGGGACAAATGTCAAAGTGGCATCTCAACTTAATCAATAAATAAGCCACAACATAAACAACCAAATTGACTAAAGTAAGAAAACAGATTTATTGCAACCTTTTAAATCAACTTTGTCATTGTTTTAACAGAGCATCAGACACTTATTTATGAGATACACAAAGAATTGGGTGAAACAAAAAGTGGGATTCAGCAAACAAAGGAAAGATAACAGTAGCAATTTTGAGTCCATGTTTTGCATGTCTGTAGGCCAGGTGGTAACTGAAACAACTTTATGCACAATTGGTTGCAATCATTGTTTCGCACAGAAGGGGTAAATGCAACTAAAGGCAACAAAAACAACACATTCTGCTCATGTAAATACTTTAGAATGCCAAAGGAAAAGATCACTGAGACAAAGCACATATCTTTGAGATTCTGGATAAATCAGGAGCTGATGTGAAATCTGTGATGGGGAATAAAGCAGAAGTTCTTTCTCTTTTTTTTCTTTTGGTTAAAAAACGTGTTAGTGTAACTTCTGAATGGATTACAAAAGGAAAGAGCTGAAGTTCTGACAAATGGGGTGTATAGCACTTTTCTACAATCTTAGGAAGCCCAAACACAGTCACAGTCCCATTCACTCATTCACACACTGATGGTGGCTGTGCTGCCGAACACCGGCACCAGCCAACAACCACCAGGAGCAATGTGGGGTTCAGTGTCTTGTCCAAGGACACTTTGACACATGGGCATGCAGGGCGAGAACAGAACCTGGGGTCTTCTGATCAGAGCACAACCGCTCTACCTTTGCACAGTCATTCCTGAATTTTGTCAGCTTTGGAAACTGGCACTAAATCAAAATGACATAAGACAGGTATGGAATCTTGAATGCATTGAGGACAACAACTGTATGTTTCACACCAAACAGCATTTCTGGGTAGACTGGCTCTAATATTGATTTCCTCATCTCCTTTATTACTGTCGCAGGTCATTTGACATAAACTATTATTTTGAAATCTTCTGTTGTTTTTACTTCACCCTCAGACAGAGTGGAATGTGCTGATGCAGCCGAACAAGTGAAAGCAGCTGTGTTTGTGACAACTTATGTTTTTTACCTTTGTTTTAGTGCACAATGGCTAAGTGTGCCTCTTCAACAACCACCAGTCATCAAGTTAGATGGTCCAGTTGTGGTGTGATGAATGCAAACCAGGCTCTGAGAGACTGTTCAGTACTGGAAGGAACTTTGCATCCTCATAGTGAAGCAGTGTTAATTTTGACAGAGAATTTTAATTTAGTTTTAGTCATAGTCTTTTGACTAAAATAGGGTTTAGTTTTAGTCGCAATTTAGTCATATTGATTCTATTAATTTTAGTCAAATTTTAGTCGACGAAATTACAGTAGATATTTAGTCGAAAAAAATATAGAATAAAGGTAAAGTATTTTAATCACATTTACACCGTATGATCAGATGAATAACACGCAAAGATTTGAGTAATTTGTAAAAAAAACAAAACATTTTACTTCACTTTGCTTTCCAAACTTGTCATTTCTGCGAATTCAGCTTCAACAACTTGAAACACAATAAAAGAAAAAATAAATATAATTATATCATTATAATTCCATCCCATTTCCAATCAGAAAGTGTCTATTCACACGTAATTTTCAAAAAACCTGCAGCCAGTGCTAAACTTTTTCTTAGTCGCACTGACCCAGAGTAAAGGGTTAAGGTTAGGATTATGGTTATGGTTAAGGTTAAACAAGCAAATGTTTCCTGAGTGCTGCTGTCTCTGCAGCTCACGGCTCCACCAGGGGATGGGTCAAATGTGGAGAACACATTTCACACATTTAGGAGCGTGGCAGTTAATGGGACTTTAACTTAAAAGTTTAATTTTAAATATGTGCGCCCAACAAAAGAAACCCAGCCTTGCACAAACTTAAAATGCGTGCCGGTAATGCAGCAACGGGATCCTGGCTGCACGTATTACATGTGGACAAAACATGAATTTCCATCACATGCTGTGCTGGTCACATGTAAATATGTGTAAATAACTTGTCTTATTATAAATGTCCGAACACAAAACAATATATATGTTGAAGAGGTAGTCAGGTGTAAAAATGCATAAAAAACATTCACTAGGGAGTAAGCTGTCCAGGACACCTGTGAGGATGTTATATGTGCTTGAACAGCATGTCTGTGGTGAACTGTAATACCACCGCCGGCCAATAGAGGGCGCTGTTGTCACGTAAGACGTGATGGCGTTGGAGATTAAACCGGTGACTGCTTGTGGATCTGAAGAAGCAGCGGGGCTGCTAGCACTCGGAAATACGCTAAAACATCGGTTTATAACTTTACAAACGTCATGCTAAAACAATAAAGCCAGACTTACATTTAAATGTAAACCTCTGAGCTTCAGAGTTTCACCCGCGTTAAGAAAAGCGCTTCACCACCCCGCAGTACCGGCGCTAGTTAGCTTGGCGAGAGCAACCTCTTAAAACAACTATGTCATATAATCCTACTCTTTAAAATGGAAAAACTGTTGGAAGGGTCAGGGAGGAATTCGGATTCAGCCCAGAACGCTGGAAATAATCGAGTTTGTTTGTATGTTTACCTTCCCGTGGATTTCAGGCTGGCTTGTCTGCAAACGTCGCTTCAGGTTTTCTTGTGTTTTTGCCTGTGATGTCGCTCCACACAACGTCTTGTTGAGGGTCGTCTTTAATATAACATTTGTCCATATATGTACTTTTCTGTCTCTACCTGGAGTAGACATTTTTCACCTCTATCACAGACACAATTCATTGAATTAGCATCTTCCCAGGCGGGCTGCAGGGCTCTGTGTTCTGATTGGATCGCTTTGCATTTGCTCCCGCCCTCCTCCACCAGCAGTCATTATGATTGGATGTCGTCTTCGAAGAGCATTTTCGTGTCGTTTTTATTCGTTGACGAAAAAAGTCTGTCAATTTAGTTAAAGTTTTCGTGTCTGGGCGGGAGTTTTTGTTTAGTTTTCGTTTCGTTTTCGTTGGGTAAATAGTGTCGTTGACGAAGACGATGACGAAAATTTTTCGTCAACGAAATTAACACTGTAGTGAAGACGTCATCACTCACTGCATCATAGATTATATCAACCTCTGTGTGGAGAACACTGTACCAACCAAGAAGATATGGTCTTTCTGTAACAAGCGTTGGCTACCACAGACCTGAAGACTCTGCTAATGAGAAGAAAAGAGCCAGTAACAGAGAGCAGTTAAATTTAAGATCCGGGGATGCAAAAAGACATTCAAGATGAAGATGGGGGAACAGCTTCACTAGAGCAATGTCCTAGAAGTCTCTAAAATTTGTTTCACAGTTGATCATGTGAACTACAAGCTCCAAAAGACCAAGACCAGGAAGACACCATGCCCAGATGGAATCTGCTCCAGACGGCTTAGGGACTGTGTGGTTCTGCACATTTACAAAATTAACCTGAGGCTGGAGAGAGTTCCTGTACTGTGGAAGACCTCCTGTGTGGTTCCAGTGCCTGCACATCCCAGGGAGCCCAACCACTACAGGCCGGATCATGTTCTTCCACTCCTTCAGTACATTCAACATCATCCAGCCTGGACTGATCAGTATGTAAAGAAAATAGACTTATGGGATTTGTGTGTGTGTAATTCCTGATTGAAAATTATACAATACATTTTGGGAATAACTATGTGCACTTGCAATTGTGTAATTGTCAATAAATCAATATTCCTGAGATCCAATCAGATTGATCTGTCTCAGGCAAAATGTTAATCAAATTCAATCAATTCAACCTATACCGTTATAAAATCATTTCAAAATGTGATAAATCGATCATCAAAATCTGAAAATATCATTTCAGTTGAGACATGGTCAGCTTATTTTGCTATAAGGTAAAAACAACCAAGTGCCAATCGCAGCAGAGGATTTGAAACGACATACTAAAGAGCTGCAGAGAAATGGCAACATTCTGGGAGAGAGATAATGCTGAGGAGAACTTTAAGAACATTAAGGTGAACAAGTGATTGTTGGGGATGACAGAGCTGATGGGGAGGGGCTGAATCCTACCAATGAAATTGTGTTAAAGCAAAATATTCCAGAATGAAACATTTACAGGACCAGGTTTAGTCATTTTCTCTAAATCCAGCTTTTTTTCACAGACAAGACTGTGCACTCATTAAGGAACATAAACATGATGTATCAGGACAGCTGAAATAGGACAGAATAGCAAACACTGTTGATGAGAGTCAGTGACTCTATGGTGACCAAAGTCTGCCAGGAGTCAAAGAAGAGAAAACATCCTCAATTTTTAATCCCTCCAAATACTTAAGAGGAGGGCAACTAGAACCCATCAAGCGATGAAGGAGGGAGTGAACTCAGCTGCCTCCAGGCGCCAGTCCAGTTTGAAAACCTCCCACACTCCCTTCACTATATCTCTGTTCCACGGCTTGCACCCAAGTGCACCGTCATCTCTCAAGGTGTTTATATTTCAATCAAAAGAGCCAGAGCAGCGTGACCTGTACTTTCTGTGCAACTGGCAGCCAGCATTCTTCACGTCTGGGAGATAAACCATAAAAATGGCACTCCAACAATAGGCTTCACCACCCCCTTGATGTTTCTTTTCTTCTTGCTGAGAAGCTTCTAGAAAACCTCTGAACCATTTGAAATGGCTGCAGCTGCCTTCTCTCTGTTTGCTATTTTTGTCACGACTAGTGATGGTCAGGATGCGTTCACAAGTGTTTGTTTCACAATAACAACCATTACACCTGCTGGCATCTCGAGGCCTTGAGTTCAGAAACAATGACAAAATCTAAATTAAATTAATTATTTTGAAATTCTAAGTAACTGATAAAGTCTGATTAAAAAGCATTTTGAACATCAGGTGCGAGGGGGCGATTTGACAGCAGCTGGTTTTGGGCATCATAGTAAGGAGCACCCAGAGTTCAAATATCTGAAACCTGACAAAGAAGATGCGTTGTGTAAACTAACTTAGACTGCTCTGACACGTGATGTGCTGATAACGCGATCAGCAGGTGGAGTCCAAAACCAACATGGAGGAGAATCTAACTGTTCTCCTCCCAGACTTTAAGACTTTTTTTTCTTATTTGTAAAAAACTTCATGGTAAAAATGTTCTCACATTTTATTCTTGCTTTCCTTTTTGCCCTCCTTGGATTAACTAACGCCAAAACCCAATTCATCAAACCGGGTCACAGAGAGACAAAAGTACTGCTGATATCAAGATACTTTATTATACTTGATACAAGATACTTGATTATGATAGCGCCGTCTCTCTGACTCAGCTCCTGCATAAGATGGTGAACCTCGCCGTATTGGAAATCTCTGAATCAAACCAGAGAAAGATCCCACAACTCCTTCCAGCTATCGTCCCATCTCACTGATCAATGCAGACGTCAAAATTATTTGTAAAGCATT
>NC_050527.1:17613431-17668632 GCF_002922805.2 Oryzias melastigma | reverse complement strand
CGTGGAGACGGGATTACCGATACTTTTGTAGAGCTCTTCAAAAATAAATAAACCTTTTTTCTCTGGAACTGACACAATGTTTTGCACAC
This sequence comes from Oryzias melastigma, assembly GCF_002922805.2. Classification (NCBI taxonomy): domain Eukaryota; kingdom Metazoa; phylum Chordata; class Actinopteri; order Beloniformes; family Adrianichthyidae; genus Oryzias; species Oryzias melastigma. The sequence continues at coordinate 17,668,543 of NC_050527.1, read as the reverse complement.
ATCTGAGCCCATGTTTGTTTGTGTTTTGTTTATGAATGAAAAATGCAAATAAAAATAATAATAAAATAAATAAATAAATAAACCTGATCTCTCAACTGTCATTCCTGTTATCCATTCAGTATAAATGAGATTCATGTAGCTATGAGGCCAGAACCTTTGACAGAAGCTCCTCCTACACAATGTGGGAGCATCAAGTTTATAAACACATTTTTGACCTGTTCAATAAAAGATGGAAAAAAATTGAACCAATTTGTAGATCTACATGAACAGACTTCTACACCGTAAGATATGTACTTAAACTTGAACGAAAATAACTACCCTGTATTTGTAACACCCCCCCCCCCTTTTTTGTTGTTGTTTTTGGTTGTCATATACGTTTTTGTTAATTCATTTAGTATTATTATTCTTTTTTTTATTTTTATTTTTTTTTTACAGCTTTGCCTGGTTTTTCATGTGCGTGTACATATATTGTTTTTGGGTTGTTGCGACTGCTACTTGTGTGGTAAATGTGGATACTTGGAAAACACAGTAAAAAGTGAGTTAAAAAAAAACAACTTTTTTGGACAGGTGTCGAACAGCAAATCTGATGTACGTTGAAAGAGAGACATCCAGCACAAATTTGACGTGTGAATCACATTTGATTTGAAAAAAATAGACAGAGTTAATAGACAGAGAAAAGGGCATATGGCAGGCAAAATAAAACTTCATAAAGGTTGACAAATATTTTTCTTCATTTAGTCAAAGTTCTGTTTATTATAGTCTGTCAAGCAACCATCCGTATTAAGTGTATTCATTCAAGGAAAAACTCCTTTCCATTCCAAAGCAAAAAATAAACACTTAAAAAACATATTTAACAAGGATTCAAATCAAAGATATAACAAATATAATGAAACAAAACCCCTGAAAGAATTTAAAGACAATTGTATTAAGACGCTAAAAGAAGTAGCATAGACATTGACTGAGTCTAGTCAACTGCCTCGGTCCCGTTGGTGCATGACCAGAGATCTCGCTGGGGCAGAGTGAGTCTGGGCTTCCCCTGGGACCGACTCTCTCTCCTGTCTCTTTGTGTGGGGTGGTGGACTGGAGGGTTGGCTCTCCTTACTGGCTTATGGCCCGTTGTTTCAATCAATCGGGGGTCAGTCCGGAAGCTGTCCTCAAACTGCCCTCTTTCCTAACACAACAACTCATTAAGGTGTTTGGGTAAGAGATGAAACTACGATGCACCTTAGGTGAGGCTATTTGGCAGTGGTCCCCCTCCCACGGGTTATCTCACAGCCTTGACCCCTGCCCTTCGGTTTGACTGCATCTTCAGCCAGGGATGTCAAACTCATTTTGGTTCAACCCGTCCGATCCCAAGTGGGCTGGACCAGTAACATACCAGCAAAGCAACCTTTGGTCAACTTGTTATCTGTAGTTTTGTTTTTTGTTTTTTTCTCAGTTGACAAAAATGCCTCAACCAACCTAGTAGCCTAATCACTTATTATTACACATTCGTTCACAGAGGACAATGGGTTTCCAATAAAGTGCATTTAACCAAAAATAAATAAAAAGTTTTATTCAATTTTATGCAGAGTGAATATTTTACATCTGACATTGAAGCAATCCCGACAGTAAACTCAAGAGGTGGCCATGAAAAAAAAATAAACACCTGCCTAAAATATAAACCAATGAAAAACTAAACTAAATTTGTGAACTTAACAAGAATTTGAAGTTCATCTCCCTGTCTCTCTCCCTTTCTCTCCTGGAACTCTGTATGGTTTGACCTTCTCCAGGCCGTCAATACCAGGATTCACATCCTGTGTAGCAACACATTTCAATGTCATTCAAGTGCACAAAATACGATGAAATGTACAAAATCTTTTCCTGCATTTGCTGCCTGAATTTTTTGGCATCACCTGTCTTCTTTCTTGACCATTGATGAGGCGCCATCAGTGACCAGGCTGACATCACATGACCAGTTCACTCCACTTTGTCCAGTGCAGTAACTAGAGAGCTGACTATCTCATCAGCTGTTGTTGTGTCCATCATATGAACCAGCCTGATTTAAACTCTGCTGAGACGGTCTAATAAATATGCTCAGTTGTGCAGTTATCTGGGATGTCTGTTTTCATCAATAGCAACCGAAACTGCAATAAATGACTGGATTCAGTCCTTCATTTGGCTGTCCAAATCTCCTGAGAGATCTTGTATCTGCCAACATAAGTCTGTCAAGGATTACGACTGCAAGGGTCGAGTGTTTTTCAGAACACACGACATCCACAGCATGCATTTTTTCACAAATTCACCATCCAAAAATGGATTGGATGTTTGCATCAACTTCTTTGCAGTAAGGTAGCTAGATTTCACTGCTCCATCACTGACATTACAGCTGCATTAAATGCAGACCCCCGGTTTTTCAGTCCAGCTCATTGTTTGTTAATCTTCTTTTTCCTTAATTGCTCCTGAAAATGGTGAAACTTTTCTTTATGGGGAGTCTCGTGGTGTTACATTCTTTGAGCACTGCGACTTGTTGGTTACATACCAACCACGGAGGTTTTGCCTTCAGCTCAGTGAATAAATAACTGTCCATTTTTCCTGAAAAGCTTGGTACTCCACATCAAGCTTTCTTCTTTTTGACAACAACATTTTAGTAATTGGAGTGTCACTCCTGATCATTTTTATAGCAATTTAACAGTGTGAGGCTGCAGAGAACCAGACTGCATCTTACCCAGGCTTGCAAAAACATACTGTTCATTACCTGATCTCTTGTCATTCCGGTCTTGCTTTTCCTTTGCCCCCCCTAGAGGCCGAATTGTGCATTGAGGTCACTTCTTTAAAGAACCAGAACTCGCCACAGAATTGGGCAAGAAATTTGCTTTTTTTTTCTCAACATGGGCCAGAATAAACCATCTGGCGGGCTGGATATGGCCTGCCCCCTGTTTTAAAGATATAGGACCCCTTAGTGGAAGGGTATTTGGACATCAATATCAGCAAGTGTGAGATGTTCTCACAATGTCCTATCCGCCAATTTTAACTGGGCCTTTTATTGCACACACCCCTTTTCCACACACACTAATATACACACACGTACACACAAAACCAGAGGGGTGGGGTCAGTGATCTTCTGTCCACTACACCACTGCAGTTGCCTTGACCATTGGATGCTGGGTTCCTGGACCCGGCGGCCCTCTCTCCATGCAGGGAGAGGGATAAGACCATGAGCCGAGGATCACATCCCAACTGAGCCTGAAGGTGTCTGAGACCCTGTGGTGCTGGTTCTGGTCCTTGCCCCTGAACAAGGGGCATTTTCAAGATTCCCTATAGTGGGGTTGGCTGTCAGTCTTTTGTCTGACACGCTCACGGGGGACCTCCACTTCTCTTGGGTGTCCTCCTCTTGGGCGAGGGGAGTGGCTCCTGCAGGGCAGGTGGGTGGGGAGAGCCTTATTTGGGGTACTCTGGTTTCTGCCTGGGGTTGGGGTGGGTGGACTCTCCAGTGAATGGGGCCTTGGGCTGGGCCCTCCAGCGTGGCACAAGGACCGTTCTCTGGCTGAGCTTGGACTCTCCGTGCCACTGTACCCCCCTGCTCTCTGGTGTTGGATGCCCCTGTGGCGGTCCTTCTGGCCCTGGTCTGGTTGGCTGAGTTTGGGTTGTGGGCAGATTCCCTTGATCAGATATCCCCCACAGGTGTTTGGGTAGCCCTGGCTGCTGCTCCTGCCTCGCCATCAGTGGGAGTCTTTCTGCATTCCAGCATCCCCCCCTTAGAACATTAAGCACTCACCTGAGCACAGGTGCCAGCTCACATTTGCACAAATAGTATGAGTGATAGAATGAAATGCTTGACACACTGTGTCAAGGTAGGTGAGCAAATACTTTTGGTAAAATAGTGTATGTTTGTCTGTATGCATAAGTATGTGTGTGAGCTGTAGTATTATTGTGTATGTGTTGACATGTATATGTATAAAGAGTCAAAAGGTAAGGTCATATTTAAGTCTGTGTGGACAGTCCCAGCGATTTAATAAAAATCTACACCTAACAGTAAATGATGATAAACCTCCAGCAAATTATTTTGTGATTATACCCCATCTACTGTCATGGTCAGAAGGAAAGAGATAAATAGGTGATGAGAAGACAAATAGTTTATTGTGATGGAGAAGTTGCTTGAAGTCCAGGAGGGGGAAGAGGTCCCGGTAGGTTAAGGGTGTAGGGAGTCCAAGAGGGGGCGAGATCAGGACAAATTGAATGGTTGCAGGCCAGCATAGACTAGAGACAGAAAGCAGAAGGATTCGATTAGGATAAGCGTAACAAGCCAGTAATGCAGACTCAGATGTCTGCTCAATACCACTTGAGATTAGCAGACGGACTGGGAGGGAAAAGCTGGAGGAACTGGTCCTAAATGTTGCTGGGGTGATGAGTTGCTGGTGTGCCAGGATGCCCTGCCTCGTGCTAGACACCTGTGGAGGAGAGATAGGACAAGGCAAGCAACAGAACTAATGGGAAGAACCAAAAAGAAACAGGAGAGGGCAGCAAAGGTTGGATGAACTGTCAGACCCTGACACCTACTTCTTAATCATCCACCAACTTCTGCGACCCCCCTTTTTTCTCCATTTTCTATTTGTACCCATATCCCAATCTTTAACACACCACTCTCTCCCTCTCTTCTTTTTTTCTGTCCAGTCTAGCCAGAATTGTCTACAAGCATAATTGATACAAATAAAGTTTAGCCTCAAATACAAAGGGGTTTATTCAAATATACACCTTGTGTGTCAGAAGATTCATAACCCCCCTTTTGTAACAGTAAAATCTGTCCAACACAAGAGGCCTTCAGCTCTGAGCTGTTTGATCAGCTACTGGACAGGACCAGTTAAAAGGGGATGGGCGAAATGACCCTTTTCTGTTTGAATAAAGGCACAGTTGTCCTAAGGTTAATTAAATATCCTTTAAATTCAAATATTGACTGAATATTGACTTGGTTAGCTGTGCGGCATGCACTCTGTTGCCGCTGTGAAGCCTAGCCAAGCCCTGGTCCCTGGGCATTGGCTTGAGAAGCAGCATGAGACAACCTTGCTGCCTTAGTGGGCCTGGATCTCTGAGAACCGCAGAACCAACAGCATTCTCCATGGCAGGACGACTGGGTCAGATGAGGTGCCTCAGCCTCACTTCCTTTCAGTCACGAAGGCACATGGGCCGGGCCGGGCCTGAAAAAATGCTCCTGTGGGCTGGAGTAGCCCTCCCCCGGGCAGAGGCTCTCTAAAGCCAAGCAGAATGTGCTAGTCAATCACATCTCACATCTCACTGTAGTTAAAAACACATGTGCAGTGACGTATGTGTCAGAGGATGTTCGATTAGTCGTTCTGCATGTCAGTCAAGTGACATATTTCATCTTGAGAAGCATTATTAACTGACGGAAATTTCAAATATCCATCTATCCATCTTCTTCCGCTCATCCGGGACCGGGTCGTGGGGGCAGCAGTCAAAGTAAAGATGCCCAGACCTCCCTCTCTCCAGCCACTTCCTCCAGCTCCTTTGGGGGGACCCCGAGGCGTTCCCAGGCCAGCCGAGAAACATAGTCTCTCCAGCGTGTCCTGGGTCTTCCGGACTGACATCCTGGACCCCATACTCCCAGAACACCCTCCACAGGACACCACGGTCAATGCGGTTGAACACCTTCTCCAAATCCACAAAACACATATGGACTGGATGAGCGAATTCCAAAGAACCCTCCAGTACCCTGAAGAGGGTGTAGAGCTGATCCACTGCCCCATGACCAGGACGGAAACCGCACTGTTGTTCTTGGATCTGAGGTTAGACTCTCAGACAGATTCTCCTCTCCAGCACCCTGGCATAGACTTTCCCAGGAAGGCTGAGGAGTGCGATTCCCCGGTAGTTGGAACACACCCTCCGGTCCCCCGGAACCACCACCCCAGTCTGCCAGTCCAGAGGTACAGTTCCTGTCTGCCATGCAATGGTAAAATGGCGTATACTTGCAATGCTGCAGAGACGTGTCAGCCAAGACACTCCCACAGCATCCAGAGACTTGAGGTACCCGGGGCGAACCTCATCTACCCCCGGAGCCTTGCCAACGAGGAGCTCTTTGACTACCTCAGTGACCTCAGCTTAGGTGATGGATAATTGCACCCCAGAGTTCTCAGCCTCTTCTCCCTCAAGAGGATTTATGCCAACAGGATTGAGGAGATCCTCGAAGTATTCCTTCCACCGCCCAACAATGTCTCCAGTTGAAGTCAGCAGATCCCCACCTGCACTGAAAAAAATGGTGCCTGAAGAAAACTGTTTTCCCCTCCTGAGGTGTTGGATGGTTTGTCAGAATCTCTTTGAGGCCAACCGATAGTCCTTCTCCATGACCTCACCAAACTCCTCCCAGGACAGAGTTTTTGCCTCCAAAACAGCCCGGGCCGCAGCTCACTTAGACTGCCGATACCTGTCAACTGTCTCTGGAGTCCCACAAGCCAACCAGGCCTGATAGGACTCTTTCTTCAGCATAACGGTATCCCTTACTTCTGGTGTCCACTAGTGATGGGTCGGTCGCGAACGAAACGGCTCTTATAACCGGCTCTTTGAAGTGAACGACACGAGCCGGCTCCTCGCTGGGAGCCTGAAGTCGGGAGCCGTGTCTTTTCTCTCTCACCTCCTCTCTCTCACTCCCATTTTTTCTCCGCATGTCGCACGCGATTGGTCAATATGTGTTTGTGCCATGTGTTCGCGCTGCGCAGAGGAGGGGGTTACACTCGCGGCGCACGGAAAGAAAGAGAAAAAGAGAGTCAGTGGCCACAAGACAAACAGCATAACATTAAGGTAAAACAATGAGTGACACAAGAAAACACAGCAAAATATGAGAGTATTTCACTGTTCCAGATGAAACAAAAGCACAGTGTCGCCTATATAAAAAAAGGATTTCATCTGAGAGAAGATGCAAAATCAGCTCCTCAAAGCTGAGGCATTTGGTATTTCTAAATGCCAACCTGAACTTGGACTAAAGACCTAGTTGTTAATTTTGTTTTGCTTTGCACTTTTTAATCTATATTTTTGTGTTGTGGTTTGCAGTGTTTTATATTGTTTTCAGGTTGAATTTGTTTACAAAGAGATGGTTAAAAATTTGATAGAGCAGCTCTGTTGAATAGTAAATAGTTGCTTTTTGTATTTATTATATATATATATATATATTTTATTTTTTCTGTTTATATGAGTGAAATAAAATCATATTTACAAAAAAAACAAGTTTTTTTTATAAGTAATTCATTTTGTGCATAATTTTATAGAATTGTTGATAATAAATTACTTAAAGCAACAAAACAACCTAAAGAGCCGTTTGGGAGCCGAAAGAGCCGGTTCTTTTTGGTGAGCCAATCTGAAAGAGCCGGCTCCCTTAAAGGAGCCGGATTTCCCATCACTAGTGTCCACCACCGGGTTTGGGGGTTGCCGCCACGACAGGCACCAGAGACCTTGCGACCACAGCAGAGACAATAGAGGTGGAGAACAAGGTCCACTTGGACTCAATATCACCAACCTCCCTCACCACCTGCTTGAAGTTTTCCCGGATGTGGGAGTTAAAGACCTCCCTGACAGAGGGTTCAGCCAGATGTTCCCTGTAGACCCTCACAGTACGTTTAGGTCTGCCGAGTCTTTCCGGCCTCCTCCCCCGCCAACGAATCCAACTCACCACCAGATAGTGATCAGTGGACAGCTCTGCCCCTCTCTTTTCCCGAGTGTCCAAAACACACAGCCGGAGATCGCTTGAAACGACTACAAAGACGATCATTGATCTCCTGCCAAGGGTGTCCTGATGCCAGGTGTACTGATGGACACCTTTGTGTTCGAACATGGTATTTGTTATGGACAAATTATGACGTGCACAGAAGTCCAACAACTAAACCCCGCTCGGGTTCAGGTCAGGGAGGCCATTCCAACCAATCACGCCCCTCCAGGTGCCACTGTCATTGCTCATGTGAGCATTGAAGTCCCCCAGAAGGACGACGGAGTCCCCTGTTGGAACGCTTTCCAGTACCCCTCCAAGAGACACCAAGAAGGCCGGGTACTCCGAACTGCTGTTCGGCCCGTAAGCCGACACCACAGTCAGAGACCTGTCCCCCAACCGAATGGGAAGGGACACGACCCCCTAGTCCTCCGGTGTGAACTCCAACATTTGGCGGCTGAGCTGGGAGCTCACGAGTAAGCCCACACCGGCCCTTAACCTCTCACCATGGGCAACTCCAGAGTGGTAGAGAGATCAGCCTCTCTCGAGGGACTGACTTTCAGAGCCCAGGCTGTGTGTGGAGGTGAGCCCGACTATATCTAGCTGGAATCTCTCAACGTCTCGCACAAGCTTAGTCTCCTACCCTCCACGCCCGTGGTTTGGGCCACCTAGGCACTCACCTTCAACCGCCGCCCAAACCACATTGCACTGCCCTCTTCAGATCTCTCCTGCAGGTGGTGGTCCCACTGGAAAGTGATCCCACCTCGCTCCTTCGGTTTGGGCCCATGGGAGGAGCCTCGGTCACCGGGCACTCGCCTCAGACCCCCAACCCCAGGACTGGATACGGGTGGGGCCCGGTGACACCAATTTGGGCGGCGTAATGGGATCTCTGGTCTCAACACTCATGAAGGGGTTCTGAATTTCAAATTTCAAATATATATCGATTATTTTTGATGACCTACAATCGAATCAGACATTATTTACAACCAACCGAGTGACATAATAAGCATCCTTGCACAAGTCTAATACTCCAATCTCCCAGTCCTTACACACATACTACTTTGGGAAATTTTAGTGGTACATAATCCTGCAGAGTATAATTAGTATAATAATTAGTATAATTTTTAGCCTTGCAAATCTCATAAGTAAATAAGCCACAGAATTTTGCAGTAAAAATCTCCAGCAGATGGTCATTATATACTTTCGTGGCGTTATAATAATCTTTATTTATGTAGTGTCTTTCAAGATAAAAGTCACAAAGCGCTTCACAGCAAAACACAAACTAAAACAAAGAATATAAAGACAGAATTAAGAAAAATCAATTTTAAAAATGTTAGTCTTTATAAATGATCAGATTTAAATTTTCAGATTTACTTCTAAAAGAGTTCTGCTTTGCTCACAAAGCGCAACCAGAAAACTGGCATCATGATATGATAGTACCAGCTCCAGTATCTCTTGCCACATTGTTTCCATGGTGATGATGATGAGCTAGTTAGTTTGAAAGCAGCGTGAAGAGGACAGAGCTGCATGTGTCAGGCCTGCACATCTTAACAATTCATAAAAGTAATAAAATAAATCAGGGCAACTGCATATATATATGTGTGTGTGTGTGTATATATATAAATACAGTGGTGGACAAAAGTGTTGGTACAAGACAGTTAAAGAAGGACAAACCCACAATTCTCACTGAAATCACTTGAAACTTACAAAATTAACAATAAATAAAAAAAAATTGAAAGTTAAACAATCAAAATCAGCCATCAATTTTGAATTGTTGATTAACATAATTATTTAAAAAAACAAAGTAATGAAACAGGCCTGGACAAAAATGATGGTACCTCAATAAAAGATTGAAAACTATTTGACCATAGTGACATGATTAACTCAGGTGTGTCCTTTAATTGACATCACAGGTGTTTTTTTACTTATTGTTACTTTTGTAAGTTTTGAGGGATTTCAGTGAGAATTGGGGGTTTGTCCTTCTTTAACTGAGGGGTACCGACACTTTTGTCCACCACTGTATATACATATATGTGTAAGCCTTGTTCTATCTTAGGTATGTTGACATTGGTAGCTGAACTTTTCTTTTTTTTTCTGCAATGATATTTGTCTTCCACTGGTGTCCGTGGCAGACATAAAATCCAGTCCACCTTCATCCACATTTGTCATGGGATGGATAACAGGTCAATGTTAGGCTTGGGTCATCCGGACCCCATAAGATGGCACAAGCGATATATATATATATGTGTGTGTGTGTATTAGTGTGTGTGCATCTTTGTGTGTGGAGAAACATGGCAAAACAGGAGAGGCTGATTTTAGCTAGCATAATTGAAACATAGCTCTTAAAGCATTTAACTTAAATTTCATTCAAAAGTGACATAATTAATTTTAATGAAATGTTTGCAGAATGAAGAGCTGGTGTTGCTAAATCATTTGCAAGTGTGCCTGATGAGTACTTGCTGCACTTGCGTTGGGGAAAAACAAAACTCTCGGCTGCCAAAGCTCTTCCGGTGAGCTGCCACCATCCTCTTTACACTCCACCAAATGCAGTTTGGATACTGGTTTTAATCAAGAGCATCCTTCATTTGGGAAACACATGAAACTGACAGTTTAATTTGAATTTTTTTTAATTTATAAAAACCCACATCATTAGTGACATTTTCCAGCCTCTCAGCTGTGAGCTGGTGAAAATATAACACGACTCCCATCCCACTGACTTCTCTTGGCATCATTCTTGGAGTGACTGACACAATGTCACATTGCTGTTATGAGGTCCCTGGGCGACTGTGTGGTTTATTGCAGGAAGAACAGATAGCAGCATGAACATTACAGAGCTGCAGCTTCTGCCCTCGGCACTGTCATGGAGCTGGCAGTTACACTCTACTCCTTCACACTAAGGAACACACAGTTGTGTCAGACAGTTAAAACGTGCAAACCAAAAGCTGTCCTAGCCATAAAGCGAGCATCACTTCCTATGTCTACATCAACTCAGTAAGACCCTTACAGAACATAGACTCAAACAAAATAATTTGTGATTCTGAATATTACTGAAATAATTTTTGCTTGTTTGCCATGTGACTGTGGGTATAAGGTCTCTACTGCTGTTTTGATATTGTGCTGGTTCATAGATCATGCGACAAGACTGACATTTGAGTAAATCAAATAAAACCCATTGACAGGCTTCTGTAGTCTATGACCAAACTCAAATTATTTCCCTACCCCTTGAATTGGAGGGGCGTTTGAAGCTTTAGTGATGTACAAAATTGCTTTTTTAAGGGAAGGGGTAGGGACTTAGAGCTGTGTATCCCTCAGCCGGCAGGGTGATCGCTGCGATGCAGAGGAGAAACACATTTTTTTGTGTGGGTATAAATGTAAAAAGAAGTTTACATTTAAATGTAAGTAATGACTTTTTAAAGTTATAAACCAATGTTATGAATTCAGGCCCGGCCCTGGACTGCATGGCGCCCTAGATGAAAAATTAAATGAGCTCCCTCTGCAGGATTTTAGGTTCAGACATCCCAGTTGGAGCCTGAACTGGGATACATTGCATTTGTAAAGACATCCGCTAACTTACTGCACCATAGCTGAATAGCTATAGTTTATGAGAAAAGTAGGGGTATTTCGAGTGTGAAAGCTGTTGGGGGGTGGACACTAGATCCTAGATCACCAGTTACCACGCATTTTTACCCCACGCATTTTTACCTCTTCCTTTTTTCATCTTAAAGTTTAAAAGAACCACTAAATACGGCAACACCGCGGGAGGGACAAGGTGTTGATTATTGATTACATCAAACTTGTGTTATTTTATTTGTGTTTTTTAATTATTACTTTTGTATTTTTACATGAAATGAGTGGTGTGTCAAACTGTTTACTGAAAAGTATATATATATATAAAATCATTGATATTTTGCAGGTGTGTGACATTGAGTCATAGGTTTTCTTGTAATCAATCCAGGCTGTGCACAGGTTGGTGTGTTGTAACCTGCAGTCTTGTGTGACTGTTCTGTCAACCAGGAGTTGGTGTTTGGCTCCTCTGGAGTCTCTACCAATGCCCTTCTGTGTGTTGCTTATGGATTGGTCCATGTGTCTATGTATTTTGGTTGATATCATGCCTGACATGAGCTTCCATGTTGTAAAGAGGTTATTGGCCGTTAGTTGGATGGGACTGCACCCTTTGAGGGATCATTCTGGATCAGGATTGTTTGCCCTTCCGTTAGCCATTCGGGGTGAGTCCCATCTCTTAGCATCTGGTTCATTTGTGCTGCCAAGCGCTCGTGGAGTGCTGTGAGTTTCTTAAGCCAGTAGGCGTGTATCATGTGAGGACCCGGTGCTGTCCAGTTCTTCATACCTGAGACTCTTTCTTGGATGTCGGCCACTGTGATGGTTACTGAGTTCTGTTTATGGAGGTTGCTATGTTCTTTCTTCAGAGAAACCAGCCATTGAGCATTGCTGTTATGTGCTGTCTCTTTCTCCCATATACTTTTCCAGAACTGTTCAGTTTCTAGCCTTGGTGGGTCTGCTCTGCTGCTTTGACCCTGCCACTGAGCTTACACTTTTGCAGGTTGTTTTGTGAACAACCTGTTTTATCCGTCTGGCTTCATTGTCTCTAGTGTACCTCCTTAGGCGGCTGCTCAAGGCCAGGAGCCTTTGTTTGGCAGTTTCCAGTGTTTTAGGTATGGGGTTCTGGCTGTATCTCTTAGGCACTTGCTTCTTCATTGCACCTATCTGGGCTTCTGTCAACTGACTCACTTCCCTCCGAGCTGCCTTGGTTTTAGCCTCCAACCATTGCTTCCATGGTGGGCTTTGTTGCTATTGTTGCTTTTATAACCAAGGCCGACATCTGATGTAACGTGTGTTTTGGTATCTGTCATGGGTTAAGAGGTAGCATTAACCTTAGAGTGCTGTCACCAGGTGATTTTCACCCGAGCAAAAGTATTTACACAATTTTCAATATGTGGCATTTTCCCAAGTGTCCTAGGTTCCTGTGTAAAGTCTTACATGTCCCACGAAAAGGGTGGACCAAAGGCCAAGTCTCCACTATCATTGTTTTTTTTTTTTTAGGATTTTTTTTCTTCTCAAAATCCTAATTTTTCAGTAATTTCAAGCATGTTTTTATGATATTACTGTGTTTTTATTTTCCATTTTGTTATATAAGCGACAATTGAAAATCAAAGAAAACTATTCTCATTGTAAATGTGTTGTTTTTTTTAAATCTATTTTTATGACAAATCTTTTGTATTGGGTATTTTAAATCAGGTAACTATATCTATACTATAACTAAATCAAGCTGATATATATATATATATATATTTATATATTTATAGTAGCTTGGGGGGGACAGCCTCCCCATCCTGTTGCTTCTTCACCAACCTGGTCAACCTAGCACATATATTGAGCCAAAAGCTTAAGTCGTGGTAGCAATTGTGATAGTCCACACTACAGGATAGCAACATGTGACAGATGGACTTGAATTGCCACATAGGTAGATAGACAATATCGCCTCTCTACCTTGCTGCTTTTAATGCCAGAATTAAAAGCACCCAGGCAGAGAGGCGATATTGCCTATCTGAGGCATGACAAATTGAGCATCCATCCTCGTGCTAGCACACCAAAATCTTAAATTTTACAACTATGAGTGAGACATGGACCTGACATCATGGTATCAGATACTTCACTTAGACCAGCTGAATACAGCTATTTGTTAGATAAGATTGCACAATATGATAAATTAGAATTTCCAGGACAATGAAGGTGTGAAAGAGGGTGACATTGATCCTGAAATACATTTTTTTAATAATGATAATCACAACTGTCAGTACTATACAGAGGAACAATTCAATATTGCAAACATGAACACTAACAAATTCTCCATTATTCATTTTAATAGCAGAAGTTTTTATGCCAATTTCCATAAAATCAAGGACTACTTGAAGCAGTTTTCACAAACCTTCAGTATAATCACAGTCTCCGAAACATGGCTTAACAATGACAGGGGAGTGGACTTTGAAATTGAAGGCTATGAAGTCATTTATAAAAGTAGAGAAATAAAAAATGGAGGTGGTGTCGCTCTGTACGTAGACACAAATTTGAATTATAAGTTGATAGAACATTTATCTGTTGTGGTGAGCAATGTGTTTGAATGTATTGAAATTGAGATCATAATGGAGAAAAAGAAAAAGAAAAATATAACAGTAGGTTGCTTATACAGGGCCCCAGGTTCTGACATGAATACTTTTAATACTTGGATAGAAGAAAATTTTACCAATATGAGTCAAAAAACTATGTTTCTGTGTGCACTGTAAAAAAAGAAAAGTTAGGCAAACTCAAAATTGTAAGGCAACAAACTACAGGAGAATTTTAAGCTGAGCACTTACACTCAGCATTTTCAGTTATGCTTTTAAGTTTGTCTTACTTTCAATTTTCAGCTTTTCTAACTCACATAAAAGTTAAGCAAACTTAAAATGTCTAATTCTGACTCACAATATATTAGATAGTTTGCACATCCTGGATTTGAACTCGGGTTTCCTTAGTGACAACTCTTCACCGAGCCTACTGAGCTATCTGGTTGACTCATTCAAATGGTGATCTTAGCTATCAAATTAGCAGTTACTCTCTCAATAGTTAGCTTGTTTACATAAAAAAAATAAATATCACTCGGTCACATATGTGATTTAAGCTATTGTTAAGACATTAAGTAGTTAGGGAGAAATACTGACATTTTTCAAGGGACGGATTTACTCGACCTTCTGAAGCAAAAAACACATGATAAAGTTTTAATGTTGTTAGCTTAATATAGCAGAAAAAACACACTAACAATTGATTTCCAACATTATTTGAACCAAAATAAATATGAGGGAACACTTACCTGGGCAGGCTGCTCCAACCAGTACTAACAGATACTGAGACTACTTCAAGAACAACTCCAAAAGTTGGAGTTCCCGCATTTCACAACAAAAGCATGACAGTTAGCAGAACTTTGGCAAGTTGTGGTGAACACCAACTTCAAGACATGAGTTCTGACAACTCATAAAATTATGTTGAAGCACATAACTAGTTGGGTTTGTCGTACTGACTTAAATTATTGCACCTATGAATAAAACTTGTATTTTCCAATTTTAACAACCTAAAATCCTTTTTCATCCCAAAAATTTCAAGTTGGTTTTTTAAAGTGTGGAGACTTTAACATAGACTTACTAAATGTAAACAAACATAAAGGATCCGAAGAATTCATCAATATCATGTACAGTAATGGCTTACATCCTCTGATTAGCAGACCCACACGAATTACTTTAAACAGTGCAACATTAATAGACAACATATTTACCAATGTCTTTGATAATAATATTGTTAGTGGGTTATTTATAAATGATATCAGTGATCACTTACCTGTCTTTGCAACCTATAACATTAAGTATAAGAAATTAGAAAGTGATAACAGGCTAAAATCAAGGAGGATTAGAACTGAAAAGTCTTTGAATGCATTAAAAAAGAATTTGTTGGAGTATAATTGGGACTTAATTTACAACAAAAAAGATGTAGATAAAGCAAATGATGAATTTTAAAAAATATTTAAACTATTATATGATAAAAACTGCCCAATACAGGAATACCGAAGTAAAGTTAAACATGCAAACAGTTTATGGATTACAAAAGGATTAAAAAAATGCCTGTAAGAAAAAAAAAAAAATTATACAAAGAATTTATAAAGCACAGAAGTGATGAAGCTGAGAGGAGATATAAGACATATAAAAACAATTTAACATTGATAATAAGGAAGTGTAAATTGACAAATATTATATTATATATTATAGCAATTTACTGGAGAACAATAAAAAAGAATACTAAACAACTGTGGACCATATTAAATATGGTAATAAGAAATTCTCCAAATATACAAGTTATCCAAAGCATTTTCTAGATGGGGAAACCACACACACAAATCCAAAAATGTAGCTAATTTATTCAATACCTTCTAAGCTAATATTGGACCAAGTCTGGCTAAGGAAATTCCAACATTAAGCAAAGGTCCTCATTTAACAGACAGTGACATTAATACTATTTATCTTGAAGAGGTGGAGGAAGAAGTAATTGAAGTCACTAAGCAGTGTAAGAACAAAACATCTACAGACTGCTACGATATTGACATGATGTTAGTCAAGAAGCTAATTGAAGGAATTTCAAAACCCATGACTCATATATGCAATCTATCATTCCAGAATGGTCAATTTCCTCTGAAAATGAAAACTGCTAAAATAATCCCACTCTACAAATCTGGAGATAAACATCAGTTCACAAATGACAGGCCTGTCTCCCTCCTCCCTCAGTTTTCTAAGATCCTGGAAAAACTTTTTAAAAATAGACTTTGCAAATTTATCAATAAATATAATTTACTTACAGACAGCCAGTATGGTTTCAGAGCAAACAGATCAATATCACTGGCTTTAATGGAATTAACGGAGGAAATAACTAATATCACAGAAGAGAACATAGATAGATAGATAGATAGATAGATAGATAGATAGATAGATAGATAGATAGATAGATAGATAGATAGATAGATAGACCTTTATTGTCATTATCACAGGACAATGAAATTGCAGCAACCGTTTCTGTGCAAAGAAATTGGCATAAAAAATACAAGACATAATATAAAATAATGTATAAAAAATATGTAAAAAAATATATACAATGAACTGTGCCATATAAGTGTGTATTGTCCATCATAGTATCCAGACTATGTGCAGATATGTACAGTATGGATGTGCAAAAAAAGCGAGTATTTAAATAACCAGATATACATATGCATATGTACATAAACAGTATGTACATATATGAACATATACAGTGTGATGAGCAGTTATCTGTGCGACTTGGAGTTTAACATGGATATTGCCTTTGGAAAGAAGCTGTTTTTCAGTCTCTTTTTGTTTTGATGCCTCTGTAGCGCCTTCCGGAGGGCATCAGGGCAAACAAGTCCGATACGGGGTGTGAACGGTCCTTGATGATGTTTTGAGCTCTGCTGAGGCAGCGTGCAGAATAGATGTCAGTCAAGGTGGGGAGGGGGCATCCTATGATCTTCTGCCTTCTGTTCTAATTCATAAAATGGATAAACTTGGAGTGTGACGACCAGCTTTAGACTGGGTGAAAAGCTATTTACGAGACAGGCAACAATTTGTGAAAATGGGAGACCATAACTCAACAGTTCTGAACATTGTGTGTGGTGTCCCTCAAGGCTCAGTGCTTGGGCCAGTTTTATTTAACCTTTATATCAATGATATAGTCAAAACATCAGACGAAATGAAATTCATATTATTTGCAGATGATACAAACATCCTTTTTTTGGACACAGATATCCAGGAACTCCTCGCCAGAGTGACCAGAGTCTAAAGGACTGGTTTGATAGAAACAAGCTATAACTTAATTTGGACAAAACTAAAATCATGTTTTTCGGTAAAAACAATACAAAAGAGCAAATTAAGATAAGAATAGCAGGAGTTACATTAGAAACAGTGAATCATGTCAAATTCTTGGGCGTGACAATAGACGACAAGATTTCCTGGAAGCAGCATATTAGTTCTTTACAAACAAAAATATCAAGAAGTATTTCAGTCATGGCCAAAGTGAAACATATTCTTAACCTCAGATCACGCCAGATACTGTATAATTCTCTGGTGTTGCCGTACTTAACCTACTGTTCAGAAATTTGGGGAAGTACATACAAAACCTCTTTAAAACCACTGTGTTTGTTACAAAAAAGAGCAGTAAGAATAATTCATAATGTAAGTTATCGTCTTCACACTAATCAATTATTTTTTAAATCAAAGATACTAAAACTTCTTGATTTAATAGAATACAGAGTACTACAACTGATTTACAAAGCAAGACATGATTTATTACCAGTACTGCAATCAATGTTTTCTGACAGATTGGGTGGTTACAGTTTAAGAAAAGAAAATAATTTCAGAGTGCTAAAAGCACGCACAACAAAAAAGATCTTTTGTATAACAATATATGGAGTGAAGCTATAGAACAGTCTTTAAACAAAAACATAGCATACTAGTCTTCCATAAATATAGTAAGGAAGAAGGATGACAAATCTAATTTAGTGATACAGAGGCTGGGTGTTGAGGTCCCAGGGGAAAGATTTATGGGAAGGGAAAGCATGTGAATGGTAAAGCTGGTATATTTGTATACATGTTCATGTTTTTTTTTATAGATCTTTGTGTGTGTTTGATTATATGGACAGATGTCTGATGAAAAAAAGAAAAATGGTACTTAATTTCTGTTTCTGAAATAGTTTATATTAAAGACTAAAATTAAGATATATTGCTACGGGGTAGGATTAAAAAAGTTTTTAAAACTTCTTCCTACTCCATTTTGAACTACATAATTGAGGTGTAAATCTTTTATTTATAATTTATATAAAATTTTCCGTTGTTGTTTTCTTGTTTTTTTTTTTTACCATGTACTTTGCATGTTCGAAAAAAGGACTAACTAACAAATTCAGACTTCAGAATAACTTCTCATGTAATAACCAAAGAACCTGTCTGCTAAAATCCCACGTCCTCCAAGCTCAGCTAATGTCTGGTAGCCAGACTGAAAGCTGCATTGATAATCGTTTCATAATCTAATCGTTGCCTCCTGAATTGTAATCGAATCGAGAGGTACCTCAAGATTCCCGCCCCTAAAATATATGCACTCAATGACCGCTTTACCAGAAGCACCTTGTTAGTCCCCAGTTGAACCCCTCTTTCCCTTCAGGACTGCCTTAAGCCTTGGTGTCATAGATTCAAGATACTGTAAACACTCCTCAGAGAGCTTTCCCCATACTGACCCGACAGCATCACGCAGTTGCTGCACATTTGTATGGTGTGTGCGTGAGTGTATACAGACGAGCTCTAAAATGCTAAACTAGATAAAGACAAATGACAAAATCCTGAGTATTCTCTTTCCAGTCAGAGGATGTTTCTCAAACACCCAAGGGCATTATTTACATGCATAAACTGTAGAGAGCTGTTTTGATTGCTTTTCAATCAAGCGAGACAAACACTAATTTGCTTTTTTTTTTTTTTTGAGAATCTAGAGAATTATAGGCTTCTCCACTGAAGAGTGGATGACTGGCACTCTACTGACTATTTAGCTGTGTATTGGCTGCTTACTCTCAAGACAGCAATACAAAAAGCAGATGGAGACGATGAACTTTAGCAATCAGTACCAATCTGAGAGAGATTTGACAGCAGTCACATGAACCTTGTTTAAAAATGCTAATTTTGATCTAGGTGCCAATTTTAAAGAACTGATCTCTTGTATTAGACCACTACCCCCACTCCCCTTTTTTTGTCCTTTACAGACTTTTTCAATTACTACTTGTATGTCTTGTAGTTTGATGGTTTAGGACTTTTGATTACGTTGGCGAGGCCCTGACCCCCACACAAGGTTCGTTTTTTAACACTAGAGTGCAGCTGTTGGCTTTTTTGGAAATTTCAGAGTGAAAATCCTGTAATATACAATCCACCTAAGTACATGTATTTGTGTACTTATGTGCCACTGCTTAGTGTTCTTATTATTGTTCGAGAAAATACTTAAAATGGAGCACAACAACACAGAATCCCAGAATCTGAGTCCTGTCCTTCTCTATACAAATAAACTGTCACAATACTTACAATTTCCATGTCTAGCAAAACTGTGTAGAAATAGTAGGAACCTTGACATGTCCTGTGTTTTTTAAATTTTTTTTTGGGGGGGGTGTAGTTATCTCAATCTTAGCCTGATATCTTGTCAGCCTAATTCTAAGAAATCCTCATTTAACATAAAACAGACCTTGGGAGGCTTGAAAGCTCAAGGATAGAAAATGTATAGCCTGTACCTGCCCTACTTTATGAAGGGAAATCTACATTCCGTTTTCCAATATTATACAGGAGTTTTGAGAAAAAGCAGGAAGTGAGGATGTATAGTCTTTAGTATGTTATGCAGATTGTGGCTAAGCATACTGACAGAGGACTGTGTGGTCCCTCTGGGTGGATATAAAACATTTTCAAGTTGACAGGAGACGAGAGGACATAGGAGAGTGCTAAAAGAAAAGACTGTTGACTGGAATCACCCATTATTGAAAGGCTATGCGGCACATCACCTGTGCCAGTTATGGATCAGATCTGCAACAGAAACGTTTAGTTTACTCATTGCATCCTCAGAGAGTTTTCACTTCATTATAACATGTTCATCCGTGCTGTGGCCATTGCAGCTGCTGCCGTCCCATATGGACCTGGACCAACAGACTAAACTAGGGATTTCCCGATCCGATCACGTGATCGTAAATCGGGCCCGATCACGTGGTTAATGACTCGATCGAAATCAGACTTTGTTGTCCGATCAGGATTGGATATTTCATTTATTCTCATTATGATCAGAGCTTTATATTTCATCTTATCATTCTGGATAAATACTCCACTAGAAGTCTGCATGTCATGAAAAGATCACAAAATATCATCACCAGAAAACGCAGCAGAAAACGGCAGCAGCTCAAGCAGAAGGCTAACGTAAACAAAGCTAGCTAGAAAGCTACCTTCAGGGACCAATAACTCTTTTAAAAACACTTTAAACTGACAGCAGGTGTCTCTATTGGTTTGTCATAACACAAACAACAACCTCTAAAGGCATTTCAACAGAAATAGTTTTTGTTTCTTTTTAATGTGAAGCTCTTCATGCTGCAGACAGATGGCTACGCAGCAGCTGCTAACTGCTACATGCTAGCGCCGTGATTTAACTCCTTAGGACCCGAGCTGTCCTTTGATATGCCTGTTTTATTCATCTTACAGAGAAATAACAGTTAAGAAAATTAACTACTGTGGTAATAAAACCAAAAATGTGATGTCTTAAGTATCGCATCGGGACTAGGTATCGGCAAATCCACAAAATCCAATGACTCGGAATCGAATCGGGCCCAAAAAACCTGATTGAGACGTCCCTAGACTAAACCAAACATTTTGACCTTAAAATCTATTGAGGCACTTTAAATTTAACTGTGCCGTAACTATTGTGATCGTCAGAGTAGTTATTTAGCATCTTCAAGAATACTTTGGCCAAATAAATGCAAGTTTAGCAGTCTCCCGTGAGAGCAGAGAGGGGGATGAACCAACAACAGGACAGAGACAGACGATAAAGAGGCAAAAGTCGAGAAAGGGATGAGTGACACTGCAAAATAAATAAATAGGAAATAGCATGTTCCAATAATGACCAAAGTAGACAGAAAATATTGTTTTTTCATTTTTTTTTTCATCTGGAATCTGAACTAACATACCCACTTAATTCTAAAGTACAATAAAGAAAGTTTTTAGGTTCAGATTGCATTATAACCAGTTGCTTTTTCTGGCAGTTGTTAACAATTAGGACAATGTGACCTAATTGGAATAATCTGGATTGAATTAGATTAGAAGAATTGATATTAATAAAGCTTGACAAGTATCATTTTGAGAAATATCTGTGTGTTCAAAAATTTTAATGTTATTTCTGCCAATAATTACTTTTGTAATTTTTTAAAGGTAATGAACATGCAGCTGTGTTCGGATGTTTTTCTTCCCAAATGAAACATTGTTGATGCCTCAATGCCTTTTTTAGCTTCTCTTACAAGTCCAGGTACAAAGAATACCATCAAATATTTATGATTTTTCACACAACATGAAAGATGCATATATCAGAATCTGAGCCTAATTATGTTGCCGGTTTTCAAGTAATTTATAAAATGTTTTAATTGTGTGAAAATCCATGTTGTTTGACAGTGCTTATTGCTTCTCCGATTTAACCATTTGATTCTCTCCTCTGTTGGTTTGCAGACGGACGCTGCGCTCATGTACGATGCCGTGCACGTGGTGGCCGTGGCTGTGCAGCAGTCTCCGCAGATCACCGTCAGCTCATTACAGTGCAACCGGCACAAGCCGTGGCGGTTTGGGAACCGCTTCATGGCCCTCATCAAGGAGGTAGATATTTGTTCACCTCCTGCCTCCTCAGAGCACACAACAACCCCAAGCAGAGCGTCTAGTCTTGCAGCATGATAGGGACAGCATGACAATCAGGGGGAGACGGTCAATATATAAAAAGGAGAAAATAACAATCATCTGTGAATTTATTGAATTTGCACGCAAAGCCTTAAATTCTGTCTACTGAGCCATTTTGAATGTAGTATACTTTCACATGTTAGACACAATAAGCATGTCAACGCAGATCAACAGAAAGTCAAACTTGTTTAACAAGCCAGTATACTAGTAACTGTTATTTTGGTCTTCTTCAGACAGCTTACAAGTCCAGACTCAGAACTCATCTGTTTGAAATATCGCATGGTTTTTAGTTGTGTTTGCACAAAGTTTTTTTTTTTTTAACATTTTTTTTAATTAATCTTTTTTTTAATTGTGTATTGTTTTTAATCGTAGTGTCCTTGAGAGCCAGGAAAAGACACTTATAAAATACATGTATTATTATTAATACTGTGGCTTGAAAAAAAATTATATATATATATATATACATATATATCACACATGTAAGTTCAGCATACATAAAAAAACCAAAATATTGTCAATACTGTCATACTGTCTGTCATATTTACTTTTTAAATTAACTTCAACTGATTTCACTGGGTGTAGAAATCCACCCACCTGGTAATACGGTTGCCACTACAATTCTTTCATTATTTACATTGCTCCATGTTGTCATTTTCAAAAGAACAATAGTACCTGGGAAGGGAGCCAGAAAAGTATTTGGCCCAATCTGAACTCTTCCCTTCTCCCTACTCCTGCATTTAGCCCTCCAAACGGAGAGATATGGAAAAATAGTGTCTCCAAATTCAGACGTCACTTTTATTTGCTTAAGTAATTAACAGTTGCCAGTTAACTAGCATTAGCATGGAACTTCCAGCGCTTGAATATACATGACAGTAGTAGTTGTGTAACATTAAAAAGGTCGTGCTACAACATAAAGTCATTACTTACATTTAAATGGGAACGTCTATGGTTCAGAGCGCACCCACTTGAAGAAAAACACTTCTCCTCTGCAGCACAGCACAACTCCCTCGCGAGGGAGGGGTTTATATCCCATCGCTTGGATGGGCAGATATTAAAAATATATTTTGGACACCACTTTCACTTCACAAGTCCCTTCAAAAGGAGGGGAAGGAAGAAGGGAAGAATTCAGATTGGGCCTTTGAGATGCCTTGAGAGGATGTCCTCACTTCAATCTTATGGACTCTACCATCACCACTTAAAAATGCTGATGTGACTAAAACCATTGTTTATTTATTTCTGGGTGCCTGACTGCTTTGGCAGAACAATGTCACCTGTTTGAAAATTGTGTTGAGTTTTGTGCCACTTATGCTTTGACTAAAGTGTTTGGAGATATTCATTCCTCCAGCTGCTCCAGACATCTTTCACAAGAGGGAACATGTGGTGAATGGGTTTGAGAGCTCAACTGATCCCAGGTGCTGAGAGCTTGTGCTGGAGGTTCAGAGGTACCTGATAGATGTAGTTGAGCTCACTTGGACTTTACCATTCTGGAGTTGCACACAATGAGAAGTTGTGGTGGATCTCCAAATCTGGTGGTGGACGCCACAAATACGGAATGCCATCAAGCTGAAGGATACCAAACTTGGCTGGCTTGTGGAACAAATTGTTTCAGACTTTGACATGTTCTTGAACAAACTTAAAGAATGTGAAGGGCTGGAAAGTTACATCACACTTATACTTGTGCATCTAACCTTTCCAAACTTCCCCGTCAAAGGCGTTGATTAAGCCAACTCTCACCTCAACACGTTTTGTTGCTCTGCTGAAACAGAGTCACTACGAGCGCACATGACCAAATTGTCGCGCGTGCCTACAGACATTCTGCTTGCGCACAAGCATCACTCGTGCACGTGGATGTAGACAGTCTCTCTCGCGGACGCAAGGACTTTTTCTGCTCGCAAGAGGATTAAATCCAAACGCGCAGGAGCAGAAGGCAGCCATGATGCTCTGAATAGTCGAGGAATGTGTGATATGTGCGTGGAGATGAATTATTTCTGCGTGGAGTTTTAACATAGAATTAGGGGTGTAACAGATCACAAAACTCGTGGATCGGATCGTGTCATGGTTTTAGGGTCATGGTTCGGATCATTTTTCAATCAGTAAAAATTTTTTTTAAAAAGCGACAAAAAAACAACAATATAAAAGTTAAATTGATTTTTGGAAACACTTCAAATCATATGTTCAATAAGCATATAAAGTACTTCACACACACAATGTTTATATATGCAACATCAAAACATTTGATCATTGAGGCCTATTTATTAAAACAAAACATATTAAAAGTTTGAACACAAACAAAATGCTAAAACCTGTAGTTTCTGACTACATTTTCATGTTTTTAGACTAAATCTACAAAAACTGACAGAAAAGAATGCTTTAAAATAGTGTTAAAAATACCAAATCTATCAGGAGTTCCCTTAAAATTAAATCATGAATAAAACGGTTTCAATTATTATTTAGTATATTTTTTTTTAAATTGAAACTAACTGTGTAACAATTAAAATTTAAAACTAATAATTATTGGTAAAACATGACACTTCCATCCTCGCTTTTCCTGGTGGTTTTTGACAACTTGCCATAGAATCGGCCGGTGACGGCATCGGCAAGTCCGCAACGGAGCGGCGGCTTTCTCCAGTTACTGCTTTTAACTGAGAGATTCTTTTAATCCAGAACTGGAACGTGTACAGATGCTTTTATTCAGCTTTTAAAATTACATAAACCTGATTTCTATTGACCCGCGTCCTTCATTATGAAGCTGTGAAAAGTTTTTGACAGAAGTTCCTCCCACACGCAGCTTCAGGCGAACAGACTTCAGGATAAACGCGAAGCAGCTACTTTAGGGCTTGTCAATACAAAGAGGATTTATATGAATTTGCAGAGAATTCAATTTGATGTGAACGGACAATTGATTGAAATTATGCTAGCACGAGGTGTACGTGTTTGGGGGGTGGGCGTCGAAGCAGTCCGCGGTACACACGTGCCCCGAGACGTGGCCTCTGATCCATACGAACCACAGATTTTCCGTGATCCGTTACACCCCTTCATGGAATAAGCACCAGAATCAGCAGATCTGCACACATGGAGACACGGGAGAAGAGATTATTGAGAAGCTCTCAGCCAATCAGGACACAGAACAGGGTGGGCTGTTTGAAAAAACACAGCAGCATAATCGCTCTAAAAGAATCAGCGAGACGCGAAAGATGAACTGAGATGTAGAAAGAAAACACAAAATTCTGTTCTATTTAACAGAGATTTTGGGGGTTCAGATAAGGAGAAGGGAGAATAAAAAACATGTATGGAGTCTTAATCTGTGTGGCCAGATGGAAAAAAAGAATCATGTCTCTCTGATTTTGCTCAGCGGGCCGGACCAAACGTGGGGGCCAGCCAGATCTGGCCCGCGGGCCGGAGTTTGCCCATGTCTGCTCTATAGCAACACGCACCTTTTATAAACGCATCCCTAAGGCCCCTAAGGTTGAATTGTATGTGTTAGTAAAGCAAGGAAAAGTACTTTTTAAAGAGAGTGTTATTAAGATTTTGGGAGATGCATTACCCTGTCTGAGTGTGTTTCAAGACATTTCTCAAACAGCTTTGGAATCAGTGATGTAAACTGACAAAAATAAACATGGTCAGAGGGATCTTTACCACGTCACTCATGGCAAGGATGTCACACTGGATGTGAATCATGCAGCAGAGGCGTCCTAATGAACTAAGCCATTGTATGGATGCATTGAGAGGTCCTGCAGTTCCTTTTTTCTGGTCAGGGGCAGTGCGACGGCCTGAAAGTAGCATGTTTCCGGTATTGCATCATTGCACAATGTTTCCAGAATTTAAATATCTGAACTTTGGTGAAGAAGATGCGTGAACCATTCAGGGACTCAGCTTTCGCCCCTGACACATTAATGATCAGCGGGTTTGAATCCTAAACCGACATGGAAGAGAAGGTGATCGCTGCAGCTTGATCTCCTCCAGAGCTTAATAGTATTTCAATTATTTGTAACAAGACAATAAAAAAGCTCATCTAACTTATTCTCCTCTGACTGTTCCAGAATTGCAAGTTGTCATACTGAGTCACAGAAAAACACAAGTAATGTCGAAAGCAGCCGTCATTCAGCTGCAGCTCCTGCAGTAGATGGTGAAGCTCACCGTTCAGGGAGTCTGTGAATGATCTCATGACATGGAGACGTGATGATTTCATAGAGCTATTCAATATAAATGAACCGGATCTCTTAACATCCTCATCGTCCATGCAATGACTGCATATGAAAAATACAGAAATACAGCCGGTGCTTCCGTGTATAGATGTCCGATGTACAAATACCATTTGGTGTGAATGCAGCGTTACACTTCACTGAATGTGAGCCCATCATCTTCAGATGCATTTCAAAAGAACTACTGCTGCACTCTAAATCTTCTGAGTATAATCAAACTTTAAGAGGCCTGTAGTGAATAACTCCAAGTGTTTAAGAAACTTTGCGAAGTTTATCATTTATAACTTATTGGTGCCGTTGGATAACTGTTAAGAGTGCCTGGGCTTAGGTTGTCTCATTTGCTAAAGGTTGATTAATTGGAAATGCCTTACAGCAGTATTATTTAACTAGTGTTGAAGCTGAAGTCCACAGACACAAGTAT
Source organism: Oryzias melastigma (assembly GCF_002922805.2). Classification (NCBI taxonomy): domain Eukaryota; kingdom Metazoa; phylum Chordata; class Actinopteri; order Beloniformes; family Adrianichthyidae; genus Oryzias; species Oryzias melastigma. The sequence goes on along the minus strand of NC_050527.1, from coordinate 17,642,182 downwards.
GCCGTAAGAGTGCCAGGTGTATCGTGTGAATTTACTCAATTTAGCCTAATTTGTGTAAAAAAAACATTTAAAATTACTATAGGATCCCAGGTCTGTGTTCAACCAAACAGGCCCAGATTTCACACTGAGTTGGTAAAAGAAACTCGAAAGATCTTATTTATTTCTGTTTATTTGATTCTTTTTTAAAACAATTTGACAAGAATGACTGAATACTGTTGATACAGACAAGATTTCATTCTCTGTTTTATTTCATTTTCAGCTATTGGTTTTCCATGAGACTTAAAAAAATATGTTGAAAAACTGATTTACTGTACACTGCAGGAGAGAAGCTTTGTAATTGTTTCATAGAAATGTTAATAGTGTATTTAATGGAGGATTTTATCCACCTTATGCCTAGCCCCATGAGCCTTTGCGTGAATTACGGGCGATACTTCCTGTAGACGCCGGAACTAGCATTTATTTACATTACAACTGTAGAGCTGACAACACAATTAATCTTCTTTTGGATCTATAACTACATATAAATGTGGGAACACCAGCTGTCATGTCTTAAAAGAGGCGACGTAACAATTCTGGTACCTGCTGAAATTGAGGGATTGGAGGATGACCTTAAAAAATGGCCGAACATAACATACAGTAGCATTTTTAGCTACTTTCTCAATTCAGTTGCGGCAGATGGCCAAGCTATTAAGCTATGAACAGCCATGAACATCTTAAAAGCTCTGAGGCATATCAATACCTTCATACCTTCACATTATAATTCTTTTTTTATGCCTATTTCTGCCAGAGTTAGCACACAGTGCTGATCAATTGTAACGTTATCTCTTCTCGTGCTTGTGTTTACATGCTGCGATGAGGGATGCATCGCGGTGAAGCTTTTGCCCATTTTATGTTTTGACAAAGTCAGCTGCGGTTTAAACAGGTAATTTTTGGATAGCTGATACCAGGAGATGCAGCAAATACACACGAAATATCTTTTCTGCTCTTGTGACGCTGCTGTCAGGTCTCTGCAGTACCCGGCGTCTCTTCTTCTCTGCTGTTCTGGAGTAACCCGACCATAATGCTGGATACAGATTTTTCTCCATGTGTACTTTATCCTCAAAATGAAAGATTTAAAATGTTCAGCCACATCCTTCTGACTTCATCCTCGCCCGGTAGACGGTAAAATCTGTACCGAGGAGGGCAGCTACACTCCCTCTTCATCAGCAGCCCATGTCCCACAAAACGCTCCACAAATTTAATTTAGTTTGGTTGTTACTACAACCACGAGCTGCAAAACATGCGCCTGAACTGTGCAAAGACATTTTTGAAAACTTTTAAAGATTAAGTAAAACATGCTTTTAAAGTTTGTATGCACCGCTAAAGCTAACAAAACCACCAACTTTCAGTGGAAACCAATAGCGCCGTGTTACTTACAGGTACTATACCGGAAGTTGCACCCATAACCCCGTTTACATGAGCGGCCCCAGGAATAAGGTGGATATGAAATGAGGTTTCTAAATGTAAGCACTTTACTAATAGTCTGTAGTTCCTTGTTGGATGAGATAATGTGTAGCTGGACTCCCTTTACAAGTACTGTATGTTGTCCTGTTTTAATCTGCAGCTACTTCCAAGAATGAGAATCTCGCTGAAGCCACTTCTAGGATCTGCTTTTAGTGTTGTTTTTTACTGCCTGATCTCTACTTTTTTAACCCTTCCGCTCTCTTTGGGGTCCAGATGACTCCAACCACATATTGATCTGTGATTCCTTCCATGACAAATGTGGACAAAGGTGGACAGGATTTTATGTAATTTAGGACATCAGTGAAACTCAAAAATCAATGATAAAGAAAAGTTCAGCGCACTCTCGTATGGGGTCCAGATGACCCCACTTTTAATGTAAACAAGCCAAGGAGAGCAGAAGGGTTAAGTGTGCCATTTTGGCTAGTACAGCTTCTGCTGGTAGCTCAGGTCATCATGTCGGTCATGTTGGCTTTTGAGGAGGATGAATGTGTGGAGTTAGCTTTCGATGGTGCCTTTCATGAAAGTGAAGGCAGGTTCAGAGTCAACATTGCTTGCCAGGACTGCATGGTTTATCATTGTCCATGGTAAAGGTCTGGAATTCCTCATTTCACCAACTGACATTGCAGGTTTTCACTATACTTTTAGTAATGTCATTGATTTTCTTGGGATGTCAACATAGATTAAGAGAAAGTTATTTTTAAAAGTCAGGATATTAGTGCTCTACATTTTTTCTTAATTTAGGTCTTCTTAAGACAGTCAACAGTAAACACTGAGGCTTGAAAATAGATGCATTAATCTGAAATACATTAATCATGATTCGGAAAATACACATCACCTCAGCTTTGAAAACATAAATTCCTCAAAAAATAGGGTGAAAAAATCCTTTATATTTAACTGAAGTACCCTTGCTAAGGCCACAGAATATATTTACACTTAATGCAATGCATGCTTATGCAGATTTGATTTACATATAGAGATAACATAACTATAAAACATAAAGGTGACGTATTTTTGATTTTAAAACAATAATTCAGTTTTGCAGTTTTGACGGAGCTGGTGAGACATTTCCTGTGCTTTCCTTTGCAGGCTCACTGGGATGGTCTAACAGGCAGAATCTCTTTCAACAAATCCAATGGGCTGAGAACTGACTTTGATCTGGATGTCATCAGTCTTAAAGAGGAGGGACTGGAGAAGGTTTGATGCCACCAAAACATGTGCAAATGTTCATTACACTTTCAAGTTTAAAAGCCATTTCCTAAAACGCTAAAACAAAATGGAGATGTAGCAATGCCAACCAAAAACATGATTACTTAAAACAGAAGCAGTTCTATGATTACGTTTTCAGTTTATTTCTGTATTGAAGTTTACACTCTAGGATGTTTAAAGATGCAACACAAAATATCCAGACAAACTTAAATGATGGCAATGTAATCCAAGTTTAACCAGAGTGGTTCTGCAGATCTAGATACAAAGTGCCCACTATACTTCCCAGAAGCACCACACTGTGGTGCCACCGGTCTACTGCATAGATACTCAGTTGAGACACTTTATTTCATTCAAAAATGTATGTGGAAATACAATGTAAAAGGGATGGTATATTTTGGGGGAAACATGTTTACTAACTATTTCTGCGCTACATGTCCTCAAACTGTACATGCTACCTATTACCGGGTAGTTTTTGAAAATTCCTATATCCTGTTAAAATGTTTTCAAGTACCTCTCTACAAATCTAAATTGAGGGAGCCTAACCCCAGCCCTCAGGATATACCACAATGTTTTCTAGCTTTTTATGCACTTTCTGCTGCTGACAACCTGGATAAGGTGTGCTCAGTGAAAAGAGTAGACATTTGAGTCAGCTAATCAGCAGAAAGAAGTGCCAAAAAGAACTGCATAACAAGTGTGTGTGTGGAGGGGGGGATTAGATCTCAAGGACCATGGTTGAGTACCCCTAAATTACATGCCGGATGTACTCTTTAGGATAGCCAAGCTCCTCGCTCTATCTCTATAGAGTACCCATCCACCCCATTGGAATTTCTGACCACTCTTTGATCTCATGCTCTTATCTTCCTTCAATTGTGAACAAGACCACACAACAGTTCCTTGGCCAGAAGCTCTCAACTCAAGCTCTAGCTCCAGTCAAAACATGTCTGAACAACCCTCAGTCTCCCTGGACCTTATTTTTAACCCTTGTGCTATCTTAAGGGGTCCAGATGACCCGACCCTTATAGTGATAAGTGATTCCTCCCATGACAAAGGTGGACAGGATTTCATGTCTGCCAGATACCAGTGAAAATAAAAAACCCTTCAAATTTTCAGTGTACTGCCTTGTGGGGTGCAGATGACCCCACTTTAATGTAAACATGCCTTGGATAGCACAAGGGTTAACAGAGCACTTCCCACTCACATCAAGAGATGTAGTGGACTGCCTTTTTCAAATGCAGAAAACACATTTAGACTGGATGAGCCAATCCCCAGAACCCTTTGGCCACCTTACGAAGGATGTAGAGCTGTTCCACTGTTCCTTGACCAGGACACAAACTACATGGTTGTCCTGAATCTAAGGTTCCATTACCAGTCAAACTCTCCTCTTCTGTACTCCGGAAAAGACTGTCCTGGGGAGGCAGAAGAGTGTGATTCTTCTGGATTGGATTCTTAAAAGGGAACCACCACCAGTCTGCCAATCTTGTCATACTTTTTGTCGAACTTTCACACAATGCTGCAGGGACATGTTAGGCATGACAGAATCCAGAGACTTTGGGAACTCGAGGTAGACTTAATTTATCCCCATTGTTTTCCCTTGCATAACTCTTTGACTTCTCTGTGATGAAGGACAGCCCCAACCTGGAGTCCACACCCTCTGCTTCCTTAACAGAAAGTTCTTCTTCATCATGACCGAGGGACTGAATAGTTGCCAGAATCTCGTCGGCTCTAACTGATAGTTCTTTTCCATGGTCTCACCGAACTCCTCCCAGAAATTAGTTCTTGTCTCCACAACATCCAAGGCTGCAGCTCATTTACAAGCTGGTACCTGTCAGATGCTTCAGAATCCCCACAAACCAGCTTTCTTCCATCTTCATCTTGACAGCATCCCTTATTTTAGGTATCCACCTGCAGATGTAGAAATTGCCACCGAGTCAGGCACCAGCAAACCTATGGCCACAGTTCTGAACAACTGCATAAGACAAGAGAGGTGGAAAACATTGTCCACTTGGAAACAATTTCCCCAACATCCTTCTGAATCTGTTCTGACTTCTCCTAAATGTAGCAGTCAAACACCTCTCCAATTGAGGCCTCAGCTAGACATACCTAGCAAACCCACACAGAGTTTGTGTGCTTTTGTACCTTGTAACCAGGAAGTACCATATGACCAAATAGATATTGTGAGAGTGGAGAGAATGGGTCAGGGACCAATTTCACTTAGTATTGTTACTGAAAGGACACCACCTCAAATAACAAAACATAATAAGATATCTGAAGGCAGCTGTGTGTGAAAGGAGAGCCCGCTACCCGCCCACGCCATACGCACCCCCGCCACCCTCGCATATGCACCGTCGCCACTTTCGTTGCCCGCCTACATGTACAATCACTGTCCTCACTTCCCGCCCCTACATGCCCTCGCTGGCCTCGAGGCCCACCTTTGACACAAGGCGTATACGACAGCGTGTACCAGTTCCCACTAATATCCAGCAGCTTCGCACAGCCATTGAAGAGGAGTAGACCAACATTCCACAGGCCAAAATTGACAATCTGATAAACTCCATGCAAAGAAGATGTGTTGCACTGCATTGTTGCACCCCTAATAAAGCAAAAAACCTGCACATTTCAGGGTGTCCTTTTATTGTGAGCAGTCTAAGGCACACCTGTGCAATAATCCTGATGTCAGATCAGCATCTTGATGGGGCACACCTGTGAGGTGGGATGGATTATCTCAGCAAAGCAGAAGTGCTCACTATCACTCATTTAGACAGATTTGGGAACAATGTTTGAGAGAAATGGTAATATTGTGTATCTGGAATGTATTTTAGATCTTTAAGTCCATCTCATGAAAAATGGGACCAAAAACAAAAGTGTTGCGTTTATGTTTTTGTTGAAGAGTTTCACACAAACACTTTGAGAGTCTCAGAGTGTTTTTGATTTTTGATACACCCCCATGTGAAAGATTTGTGACAAAGCTAACTTGCAGGGAGGAGGAGTCAGGCAGGGGGAACTCTCATTAGAAATCAACCAATCAGAGGACTGGGATTGGGGGTGGGGGCTTTCTTGTTCAGCAATGACGCACCAAGCTGGAAAAAAGTCTCTTCAAATACTATTTTGACACTTCCCTTCGTTGTTTTTCTGTAGTAAATATTGCTCTACTCTTACCCAGAGGTGAGGTTTTTTTTTTTTTTTTTTTACCATTGGTGCCGCGAATGGCCACCTTGGTGTGTTGTTGCGCGCTGCTTCTTTTTATTTTTTTTTAAAACTCTGCTTTCACTCGGTGCTTTTGCTGGGGTGGAGCTCGTGAGCATCGGGGCAGCAACCCCAGCGGATTTGTTTCCTGAATTTTTGCTCCCAGCTCAGGGGGTGCTGGCGGCGCCGTCGGCTCGTGCTCGGACTTCCGAGGCCCCGCCCCGCAGCCCGGGCTGGAGCAGCCTGACGGATCCAGAGCAGACCGCCCTCAAGCCATGGGGCCCATGGAGCTGAGCCCATTCTACGGAGTCGGACTGGCTGAACGTTTGGGGGTTGGTTCGTTTGTGGTCGAGTGGATCCCAGACGTCCTGCCGCACCTCCAGGTGGTGGAGCTGCGGATCGGCAGAACTGCGGATCGGCTTCGAGTTCGGTCACCGGCAGAGCGGTCGGCCGGATAGCGGCGACGGAAAGGGGACGACGGAGAAAGGAGGCGGTAAGCCGGACTTTGACCAGGCCAACAGAAAACATGCCGCTGAAATACTGTTGGCAGTTTAATCGTCCTCCAGTCCGTCCTTCCGTCACTCGCCTTAACTGATAATCACTGAGGAAAAAGCAGGGGTGGAAACCTCCATCAGGAGATTTTCCATGCTTGAATGTACATTTGTGTTGTTTGTGGTACATTTGTTGTGCATTTTTTGTGTGCATTTCAAATTTATTTATTTATTGTTCGTTTCCTGTGCTCTGTGCCGCGAATGGCTGCCTTGGTGTGTTGGTGCGTCTTGGGCACCATCATCACCAAGACAAATTCCTCGTATGTGGAAACATACTTGGCGATAAAGTTGCTTCTGATTCTGACTCTGAAAGAGCGGTGTTTCAGTAAAAGATTTGGAGGCAGAATGCTGCTCCGACTAGAGAAATCACATGACAGAAGCCGCGGTCGCTCTAATGGAAGAAAAAAAATTGACACCCGAGCTGAGAGAAGGCAGAGCTTTACTAAATCCATACCGGATCGGTCGAGGCCCGGGTTAACAACGACCGCCATCGGTGCTGTTCACCGACAGGGTGAAGGTGGAAATTGGACTACTGTTGGTGAAAGAAGGAGAGGAGGAAGGCGGGTTCGTAGGGAGAGAGAGAGGAGGAAAGTCACTAGTGTTGGACTGAGAGTTGGAACTTTGAATGTTGGAACTATGACAGGAAAGGGTAGAGAGTTAGTGGACATGATGCAGAGGAGAAAGGTAGACATACTGTGTGTCCAGGAGACCAGGTGGAAAGGTAGCAAGGCTAGAAGTTTAGGAGCAGGGTTCAAGTTGTTCTATCATGGTGGAGATGGGAAGAGAAATGGAGTAGGAGTTATCCTAAAGGAGGAGTTTGTTAGGAGTGTTGTGGAGGTAAAAAGAGTGTCAGATAGAGTGATGAGTCTGAAGATAGAAATGGAGGGTGTCATGTTCAATGTTGTTAGTGGGTATGCCCCACAGGTAGGATGTGAGCTGGAAGAGAAGGAGAAGTTCTGGTTGGATCTTGATGAAGTGATGATGAGCATCCCTGGAAATGAGAGAGTTGTCATTGGTGCAGATTTCAATGGTCATGTTGGTGCAGGAAACCGAGGTGATGAGGAGGTGATGGGCAGGTTTGGTATCCAGGAGAGGAATGTAGAAGGACAGATGGTGGTTGATTTTGCAAAAAAGATGGAAATGGCGATAGTGAATACATTCTTTGAGAAGAGACAGGAACATAGAGTGACCTATAAGAGCGGAGGTAGAAGCACACAGATAGACTACATCTTGTGTAGACGGTGTAATCTGAAGGAGATCAGTGACTGTAAAGTAGTGGTTGGTGAGAGTGTTTCCAGACAGCACAGGATGGTGGTGTGTAGAATGACTCTGGTGGTGAAGAAGATGAAGAAAGAGAGGGCAAAGGCAGAGAAGAGGACAAACTGGTGGAAGCTGAAAAAAGAAGATTGTTGCATGACTTTTAAGAAACAGTTGAAACAGGCTCTGGGTGGTCAGGAGGTACTCCCAGATGACTGGATAACTACAGCTAATGTGATCAGGGAGACAGGTAGGAGTGTACTTGGTGTGTCATCAGGAAAGAGAGTTGATAAGGAGACTTGGTGGTGGAATGAGGAGGTGCAGGAGTGTATACGGAGTAAGAGACTAGCTAAGAAGAAGTGGGACACTGAGAGGACTGAGGAGAGTAGACAGGAGTACAGGGAGATGCAGCGTAAGGTGAAAGTAGAGGTGTCAAAGGCCAAACAAAGAGCTTATGATGACTTGTATGCTAGGTTGGGTAGTAAGGAGGGAGAGACTGACCTGTACAGACTAGCAAGGCAGAGAGATCGAGATGGGAAGGACATGCAGCAGGTTAGGGTGATCAAGGATAGGAATGGTAATGTGGTGACAGGTGTCAGTGGTGTAATGGAAAGATGGAAAGAATACTTTGAAGAGTTGATGAATGAAGAGAATGAGAGAGAACAAAGAGTAGAAGAGGTGACGGTTGTGGAGCAGGAAGTAAGAAAGATTAGTAAAGGTGAAGTGAGAGGGGCTTTGAAGAGGATGAAGAGTGGAAAGGCTCTTGGTCCTGATGATATACCTGTGGAGGTATGGAAGTGTCTAGGAGAGATGGCAGTGGAGTTTTTGACCGGGTTGTTCAACAGGATCTTAGGTGGTGAGAAGATGCCTGAGGAATGGAGGAGAAGTGTGATGGTGCCCATTTTTAAGAATAAGGGAGATGTGCAGAGTTGTGGTAACTACAGAGGAATAAAGCTGATGAGCCATACAATGAAGGTGTGGGAAAGAGTAGTGGAAGCCAGACTAAGAGCAGAAGTGAACATTTGTGAGCAGCAGTATGGTTTCATGCCAAGAAAGAGCACTACAGATGCAACATTTGCTTTGAGGATGTTGATAGAGAAGTACAGAGAAGGTCAGAGAGAGCTCCACTGTGTCTTTGTAGATCTGGAGAAAGCTTATGACAGAGTGCCCAGAGAGGAACTATGGTATTGTATGAGGAAGTCTGGAGTGACAGAGAAGTATGTCCGAGCAGTGCAGGACATGTATGAGGGCTGTAAGACAGTGGTGAGGTGTGCTGTAGGGGTGACAGAGGAGTTCAAGGTGGAGGTGGGATTACATCAGGGATCAGCTCTGAGCCCCTTCCTGTTTGCAATGGTGATGGACAGACTGACGGATGAGGTTAGACAGGAATCACCATGGACTATGATGTTTGCAGATGATATTGTGATTTGTAGTGAGAGCAGGGAACAGGTGGAGGTGGAGTTAGAGAGGTGGAGGTTTGCCCTGGAAAGGAGAGGAATGAAGGTTAGCCGCAGTAAGACAGAGTACATGTGTGTGAATGAGAGGAACCAGAGTGGAAGAGTGAGGTTACAGGGAGAAGAGATAAAGAAGGTGGAGGAGTTTAAGTATTTAGGGTCAACAGTACAGAGTAATGGAGAGTGTGGAAAAGAAGTGAAGAGGAGAGTGCAAGCAGGTTGGAATGGGTGGAGAAAAGTGTCAGGTGTGATGTGTGACAGAAGAGTTTCAGCACAAATGAAAGGAAAGGTGTACAAGACTGTGGTGAGACCAGCCATGTTGTTTGGACTAGAAACAGTGGGACTGAAGAAAAGACAGGAAGCAGAGCTGGAGGTAGCAGAGATGAAGATGCTGAGGTTCTCTTTGGGAGTGACCAGGATGGATAGGATCAGGAATGAATACATCAGAGGGACAGCACATGTTAGAGGTTTTGGAGATAAAGTCAGAGAGGCCAGACTGAGATGGTTTGGACATGTTCAGAGGAGAGACAGTGAATATATTGGTAGAAGGATGCTGAGTCTAGAGCTGCCAGGAAAGAGGTCTAGAGGAAGACCAAAGAGGAGGTTTATGGATGCAGTGAATGAAGACATGAAGGTGGCTGGTGTTAGAGTGGAGGATGCAGAAGACAGGCTTAGATGGAGGAAACTGATTCACTGTGGCGACCCCTGAAGGGAAAAGCCCAAAGGAAAAGAAGAGAATAGTTTTATTGGCGCATCGGCCAGTTGATGAAATCCTCTGCATCTCTCTTTCTTGATCTGGGCTGTCTTGCTTCTGTAACATCACGTCTCCGTTTCCGGGTCATCCCATGTTGACATGTTGATGTTCGGGATCCCTCCCCCTCCCGTGCTGACTTTCTGGGTGTCCCCAGTTCATCACCCCCTAACACGCCGTTCGCTCCCATTAACTTAGGGGTCCCCGAATTGGCTCCGGTTTGCATCCAGCTGGCCTGCGGCGCTGCGTCCTGGTCCGGCTGGCTGCAGATCCCCGATATTCCTAACAGGCGCGTCGGGGGATGATGAGCCGGGCACACCCAGCGGTCCGGGGGCTGGGGGGTGGGGGGTGTGGGGGCACAGAGGAATCCCAAACCGGGCGTTGGTGTGCGACAACCCGGGAAAGAGACAGCGGTGTCTGCAAACAAATCCAAACCGGATATGCGTGTAATGGGGTGCGTTTGATTTTTTGTTCAGGTGCATTCAATTCATTCACAGTCATCTGATCATTAATGTGTATGCTACACGGAGGTGCAGCGGAACAAGAAGAATAAATGATTAATAAAGTTCTCATAACTATTGTGATTAGTCATTTTAAATTCAATATGAATTTTTTTCAAGACAGAAAAAGCAAATGTTGGCATGGTGAAATAAAGCAGCATATTCTTTCAAAGAAAAAGTAAATAAAAAAATAAACATGCTGCAAAAAATGAATCCGATGTTTAAGAGGAAGATCCTAAGTGCAGATGAAGATGAGCAGACCAAATCCTCTAAAGGAGAGGATGAAGAAGAGAAAAGGGGAGATGCAATATGCATCGAAAACAGATATCTAAAACCAGCTTCATTAAGTGATTATGGCTCAGCCTTTATTAACATCAAAGGTATTTAGTTTTAACGCGGTAAGTTTGGGTTTCAGGGAAATAAAGGGAGGGCTGGTGCATGAGACGGAATTGTAACTGTTACAAATTTATGTAGGAGTGTTCATCTCGTTTACAGACCAGCTATGTTAAAACGCCCAGATCAGAGGGGGGTAGATGTAATGGCCGGTTGCGGCGGCTAATACTTTTTATACTACTTCAGTTCTGTGAATAAATAACTCAGCTGAGAATCGGGACTATATTGACCATTTCTTAGTACTATTAATATTCCCATGACTACCATAGAGAAGAAACATATGAACTATTCCCTTGGTCTTGTTGGCTGGAGTTAGCGCTTTGCTAGCTCCACTGCGTCACCATGTTAAAACTAAATACCTTTGATGTTTATTAAGTTTGAGCGCATAATCATCTTAACGAGGCTGGTTTTTGATATCCATTGTTGGTAAGAGTTTATTTACTACAGAAAAACAACGAAGGGAAATGTCAAAATAGTATTTAAAAATACTTTTTTCCAGCTTGGTGCGCCATTGCTGAACAAGAAATAGCCCTCCTGATCCCCGTCCTCTGATTGGTTGATTTCTAATGAGAGTTCCCCCTGCCTGACTCCTCCTCCCTGCAAGTTAGCTTTGTCATATATCTTTCACATGGGGGTGTGTCAAAAGTCCAAAACACTCTGAGACTCTTCTACAGAATAAAACTGAAGCTACAAGTAAAACATTTTTTTAACACAGTCTTACAAGTTGCGTTTTTCTCCACAACCTCAAGTTAAATCTTGAGTGTGTGATTTTTCTTCACATGTAACATTTTTACACACAAGTTAAGGTTTTTGTCAAGCAAGTTCCCACATTATATTCCACAAGTACACATTTTTCTCACATGTAACTCTTTCTCCGGCAACTCCACATTCAGTTTTACATGTGTGTGAATTGAACTTGTGTGTGGGATTATAGCTCGTGTGTGTATTATTTGAGTTTGTATGTATTGGCGCATATTTACCCTGATACTCAACTCATTATTTAAAACAGAATGCAGTTCTGTAATGGTTCTTGTAGATAAAGTGGTATCATCAGCACACATTGCTAACTTTTAATATTTAAGAGCTAATGGTAGGTCATTAGACATTAGACATTAGACATTAGACATAGCTTTATTAATCCCTTTGGGACACACCCTGGGGGAAATTCAGGTGGTGGGCAGAAGCCGTTCTCGACAGCGCTTATCGCCCAGAAAAGACACATGAGGGTACAGGAAAGGAAGGATGTCAAAAATCAGGGATCTTCACCCCGTGTCGCAGTAGGACGGCATGAGTTAAAGTACAAGCAAAAATACATCAACATTGAAGCACATTAATTTCACGAGTCAAAAAGGTCCACAAACTGACTCCCAACACGTCCAGCCAGGTGGCAGCCGTGCGCGATAGCACAGCGCTCTAAGGCACAGTCGAGGGGGGGGGGGGTCTGGAAGAAAGCATCACCAAGGCGTTGAATTCATGGGGAAGGTCATGGCAGGGGAGGAATGCAGATTACCATGACGACGGGCTCAATTTATCACACCTTCGGCGGATTGTTTTGGTACAGTCGGGAGGGTTCCTGATTAGAGATGTTTGTTTGCTCGCAGACAGACAAAGCTTTCTGTCTGCCTGCTGAAGTCCAGGTGCGGCGTTATGGCGGAGAATTTCACAGATCTGGTCAATTTTCTTGATTCCCTCCAGTTTCTTGAAAATGAGAAAAACTGAGAGTAGTCACAGTAGGACTGGGGAGACGAGACAAAGAGCCTTGGTAGGGAGATAGATAAGGGAGCTCAGAGAAAAGCGTCCGCTCTTGGTGAGTGCCGGAAGAAAGTAATGTAGAATAGAGGACCTACGCAGCTGCCTTGTGGTATTCCACATTCTACTCATAACCATTTTGAAAAACTTCCTTTGAAGTAAACCCTTTGTGATCTGTTTGACAAATAACTTTTCACTAAAGCTAGAGCAAACTGTTGAAACCCTTATAGCTCAAGCTTTTGCTAAAGTAAATTGTGGTCAATCATGTCAAATGCTGCAAAACAAACCGCATATTCTCCCATCATCCAATTATCTATACCAATCATCCATCAGTTGTATTAAAGCTGTACAGGTAGACTCTTTTCTATAGGCGAGGATTTGGGTGGAGAGCTATCAAAAAGAATGGCACAGCTCAGCTCGCCACTTCCACTCTGCCACTTGCCAGAAAACTCAGAGTAAGCTCCACTTTGCTCTGCTTGAAACACTCACTTGAAATAAAGTAAAAATGTATCAAATCCAATGATCCAATAAAATGGTTCTGGAACCCCCAGTGATGGCCTTCTAACATTGAAAATTTAATGGGGAAAAAAGTACAACTGTTGATTGCTAGCCCCAAGAACTCAGTGGTGTTTATATGCTCTCATGTGAGCAACTTCTTATAATGGAATATTATATTTCCCTTGTTAACGCTTCATTAAGGTTTATGAAATTACTAGTAGTAAAGGAGGCTGCTAACAGTGCTGATATGAATGACATTCTCTCTACTGGTAACACCTCACACTTACCAGTGCCCGGCTCTCAACAGCCTCTGACCTCTGATCACCTTGCTGTGTGTTGTTGCATCTCCATGAATATTTTACTCTGCCAATAAAAGCTCTTCAGAGGCACTCGAGCCTTGAGAAGTCTGAATTAAAGAGTTGATTTGCAATTACAAACCCTATCCCGGGTGCTCCTACTGAGGTGCCCAAAGGAGTTTGCGTATTTTGTTGCCCAGAACTGTTGCTGGAGAATAGGGGTGCTGCAGGATTTGTTTAAGACTTTACCAGACATGTTTTTCTGGTAAAGTCAATGCTATGTTTTCACGTTTTACAGATTGGTATATGGGACCCATCAAGTGGCCTGAACATGACAGACAACCAGAGGGGGAAAACAATCAACGTATCCGACTCTCTTTCCAATCGGTCCCTGATTGTCTCCACTATACTGGTAAGACTTTTTTGTGACGACCTCTGTGTCTAAATCTTTTCAATTGTTTCACACTTCTGCCATTTTTCTTCTTTGAACACTTGAGCTTCTTTATGCTTTCTTTTTGACAAGGAGTTTTAAAAGGTTATTAATGTCTTACTCACACAAGTCAATCCATCTGATCTGTGCGTGACTGAATCTTGACTACCTCTGCAAGGAGGCCTCAGGACAATTCTCTTAATTGTGGTCAAATATGGATCAGAAAAGCAACAGGACGCTGGGGTCAAACGTACTCAAGTGCACCTGCTGTGAGAGCCAACAAAGTTACCCCACATTCATCATTGAAGAGGTCCTTTTACACCTTTGACATCATCCAGCCGTGCTAAAAAAAATTCTTGTTTAGGTAATCACCATTGATGGATATTGCAGGTATCTCAGATAAACACTATAGACCTTATTTACTAAAGTAATTAATGTGAACTTTCTGGAGGACTGATATCATTTTTTAATATCACAGACACTTTATAGTTGTCCATCATCAGTTCAGATACAAGGTGACCACCTGCCAACTGTCAGCTGCAATGCACTAAACATAATTTCTTGGTGCTCAAACCTTAATCAATTTCCTCATGTAATCAATTTGTGTGTGCACAGTTTTCACTCGGTTGAGATCTTAGTAAAAAAAATTAAATAAATAAATAAAGTGCTTTGTTTAGAAAGGCAGAAGCCCAGAGAAATCAGTGAAAATTTAAATGTGATCCTTCATAGATGTCTGTAAGGTTCTGGTAATTATTCAAAATGATGTTTTTGTTTAGGTTTTGTGAGTTTGCAGGCTGCTTCTAACTATGAACCTTTGTTTGTGGTGGCACCTTGTATATGTGCTGCAGGAATGGTGTTTTCTGACAGTGAATAATGAAGCAACCACAAACAATGTTCTTGGTGCCTATCAAATTGATTATAAAAGCTACACAGTTGGAAGGGGACGCTTTTTATAAAGGCTTGAACCCACTATTGCCTTTGCAGAAAAAGGCCCTCTCCAACTTGCGAGTGAATTCTGCTTTGAGAAAAGGAATTCCAGAACTTGGTTATAAAGCCACCTCCTCTGAGTAAACATTATTGCTCCAACAAGCTCTAAATAATTACGACAGTTTTGTAGAGTGAAAAGCACTTCTGAAATTTTGAGAGGGATTTTGCAGAACTATGGTTATGTTTTTTTTTCATGCTGATAGATAGTATTTTGACTTTTTTCCTGGGTATTATTAGTCAGTAATTCTCATTGTTTTTCTGAAGTGTAAAATACACAGGAGTTTCTTTGTGCTGCTCAGGGCCAATAATGTTCAGGGAAAATGTGTATGTCACTCATTCAAACCATTGCTTTTGGTGAAATAGTTTGCATGACCCAGGAACTGCATCGCTTCATAACTCCCTTCAAAGATGTCTTTATTTTAAAGCTCCCCTGTTGAAGTCCAGAAGTCTGTCTGTGCAGCTCTTTCTCTCCACAGCAAGTGATACTGTTCTCCAATTCATGTGAAGGATAGCACCCAAAAGCCCTATACTCACAAATTACCAGTTGACTTCTCTGCTGTGAGGACTTTAATTTGGTGGAAGCAGGCTCAGGCAGGAAAAAATTGACTGATTGATTGGCCAATAAGATTTTTTGTTTAACGGCTCAGCCTCCTGTTGTGTGTGCTTGTTTCCCTTGTGTCACACACAAGCAATCAGACCAGACGCAGAGAAAAATGGGGATCTGTTTTTTTCTTTCTAGCTTTTTTGCACAATTGTTGAGTAATTTCTCACTCTGATCTTCAACGGGGTTTGACATTTTCAGTGTTTATTACAGAATATTCATTTCATATGACTGTTTACTGTAAATTTTAATAGCTGGAATATAACGAATAGTTTAAATGAGGTCACTGACATGCGGAAATAGTTAAATATTATCCATACATTCTCTAAACTTGCTTAATCCCTTTTGGGGTCACCGTGCTGCTGGAGCCTATCACAGCTACTGTTGGGAAAAAGGTGGGATACACATTGGACAGTGTGCCAGTCTGCTGTAGGGCCATGCAAAGACAAACAACTCCACACATTGACATCTAGAGACAATTTCAGCTACTTATGTACATACCCGGCATGTGTGTAGGGTTTTTGAACCCGCTTTTAGCATACGGGGTTCACACAGGTCTGTCGCTCTCCAATACTCGTGGATGTAGTGTTCCCCTGCTTATTCTCATTTCTTTGTTCGGAGTTTCACGTATTCGCCGATTTTTTTTTTTTTTTCAGTCACGTCACTCTTGTTTTTCGTCACAAAAACATAGACAACCCAAGATGCTTGCATGACATTTTTGCACCCAAAGGAGGTGCTGCGCTGATGAGGCATATCTCCGCACAGCAGAGCCCCCTCCACAGGGGGGCTCTGCTGGACTCCCCTTACGCAAGAGGAGTGCACCTTCCCTGTCTCCATCTCCCAGCATGGAGAAATGGCATCATCATCTTTTCCGATAAAAATTCCGGGTAAGCACACGCTTTTGATTTTCAAGCCCAGAGAGTAAGACTGAAGACTTGTTTGTTTTTGTGTGAATCAACGAGTGCACAGTTAAAAGTTTTCGGAGTTTTCCGTTTCAGAAAGAGAGATAACTCAAACCCGGGAAAGTGGGCGAAACCAAGCCCATTCCAAGAAGCGGGTTAAGCTGAACTCAGAATCAATCACTATGGTAACTGAGTCTGTGAACGAAACCTGGTCGGTAGCAGGTTTTCTTCAGGAAACTTAGAGTTCTCTGCGGTCTCCGCCCCTTTTTAAAGTGAAAGATGTTCAAATATGAGTTCCTCATTAACATTTAGAGAACATTCACATTAGAGACGTCACGTTTCCACCACTCAGAAATAAAAATGACATGTTCATTCATAGAGGATCATGTAGAGAGGAGGCTGATTAATCCAGAGGAAATGTTATTTACGTCGGTAGAGGATTTGGAGGACACGAGTCGACTGACTGCAGTTTCCCAATTCATTTTTATTTCAGCGATATTATAAATAGTGAGTTTTTCCAGGGACTCGCTATTAAAAAATACAGTTTTCTTTTCTTTATTTTAAACCCTTAACAATAGAAATTATTGAATGTCAAACACCGGAAAAGCATCTGCACTCATCCACCATCCAGTGTCTACATCAGACATTAGCTCAGTTTTCAGCAATGCTGCTTCCCACTGCATAGTTAGCGAGTTCAACTCCCGGCTATGGAAAGTGTTCTTATGCTTAAAAAAGAATTCAGCGAATATTTTTTAAGTCTTGATAATTAAAATTAAATAAATAGTTTTTTAACATATGCCAGGCAGCTACAGTTTCTTTTTAGCGTGCAGTGATATCCGTGTGTGTGTGTGGGGGGGGGGGTGTTTACCAAAACTGGTCATTCATGCGAATACGGAGATTACTGGTTAGATTAGTAACAGATCAAAAACCATTCCTTACTCAACAAGAGACAAAATAACCTTCCTGACATTATTTATTCATTATTAGAAATGATTCAAATAACTGCAGATATTTTCTCTCTGTTCTACCGCTGCAGCTGTGTTGCTTTTCTTGCAGAAAATGTTCTCCTATAGTCGCATATGCTTGAAGGAACTTATCAATTTCCGCCGCCGGAAGTAGTAAACTCAGATGTTTGTTCCCGTTGCCATCGTGAATCGTGCTGTCTTTGCTCCATTGATCAGGGCTTTTAATGGTCGCGACGCTCACACCTGGTTCTGATTCCAACAACTTCAAGTTGATTGAATCAAACATTTTCAGCTGTTCTGGAACCGAAAACCCTGAGTTTGAGAATTTTGAGTCCAGTGACTCTATGTTCAGGTTTGAACTCTAAATTTGTTGAACCTGCTTCTTGGAACGGGCCCCAGGTGAGAAAAATCCACAAACAAACATAAACTTAAAAATCAGCATCACTAAACAACACTGACCACAGTGCAGAGAAGTGGCAGTCAAATGTAACAAAGTATAGATGACACTCCTCCACAGAATTGAAACAAAGATCCTTAAATACTGTTAAAACAAATTAACCCTAAAGTACAGGCAGCTGTATGCCACTCAAAAGAAAACTGTAGAGAAGTTACAGCCTACACAGAAAACAAGAGAGAGGGCAAAATAAAAAAGAAAATGACAGACTTGTCATTTTGTGACTTGGATTTGGGCCTGGATCATTTTTACTCTTTTTTAAAAAGTAGTTATTTATTTGTTTTTTGTAACTTTTTTAAAAGGTAGTTCCCACAAACCAAAAGTCTGTAATCTGTTGCTGCATCCCTAACTTATTGTTCATGCATTTGGTTCTTCTGTGAACATTAAATACTGAGAACGAAAAATAAAACAAAAGGAAAAGCCAACAATGTGAAGGTTTTGTGTTTCTTCCTGTGGAGGCTGAGGATTTTTCTCCTTCCCCTTATCCTAAGGCAGGCGCTCATGGTCCAGACTGAAGCGGACCTCTATCTGAGAGTGGTAAACTGACGCTAGCACCATAGCTAATAAACAAACAATCCCCAGCGAAATGTTCATTGAAAATCCATCATCAGGACAGAGTTCTCTGGATTTAATGTCAGTTGGACTCAACCACTGTTAACTAACTTCCAAGTCCACTGGAAAGTTGTGTAAGCCAGAAGATTTTTGACAACGGAAGGCAATACACCGTTGAGCCATGCTAAAGCTAACACGATAATGGCTGATCGTTACAGAATCATATACTGGAGAACAGAGCTTGATGACGTGAGACTCCTGAAACGAGACTCACACCAGTTGACCAATCACAAAATTTAACTGTAATATCTCGTTTTAGCCTATACGGGGCAGCATATCAACAGAAGACCGTAACTTCAGGAATTAAGCAAGTTTATTTTAAATTGTCAAAAACTTTAGCAATGACCAAAAGAAAGCCCTTTAAAAGCCTCATTTATAGAGGTCAACAGACAAAAAAAAGTTGATTTATTGTTTGGTAATCCTTTAAAAGAGATATATTGGAGGAAATTAAATGGCATTGATTATCATGTTACCTAAATATCTGCCACAGAAAGAACTGCCGAGGAGATAAGCTTGCAGAAAAAACATCCAGTCATCACCACAAATATACTTCTCCAAAAAAAGAATGTGTATATTTTCACAAAGAGATTTGATGCTAAATATAGACACCTGCTATAGCAATTCTACTTTAAAAATAGTATGAGTCCATTTCCCATGGCATTTTTGACAGTGAGGGGGCTGTTTTCTGGCTGGGCTGGCATGGGCTCTCAATACTCTTTTCCTTCTCTGGTCTTTAGCGCCGGGGGCTCTTGCAGTGGTTCTTACGACTCTGGTCTGGGAGGCTTCTGTTAACTCCCCTTCTGGAGGGGGTGGGCTTGGTGTGGGGGTTAGTGGGAGACCCTCCACTTTTATTTTATTCTCTACATTTCATTACATCCTCGTCCACAGTAGAATACAGGCAAACAACTGAACTCAGGCATCTGTTCACCTTTGCACACAGTATCTTTGTACGCATGTAGGAATGATAGGTCCTGATAGACACGTTTGCTTGAATATATACTGCTCACAAAAATTAAAGGAGCACTTCAAAGAAACACATTAGATACATCAGATCTCAATATGAAGTTGCATATCCATACAAATAACAACAGGGCAGTGTCTTAGGAGTCTTTTGATGGAAATAAAAGTTTTCGGCCTACAGAGGCCTCAATTGTGTAGACACCATAAAATCAGAGTGAAATGAAGATGTGGCAGGCTAGTCCATTTTTTCCAAAACTTCATTTCTGCAACTCAAAATGCTTTTCAGTATCTTGTGTGACCCCCACCAGCTTGTATGCATGCTTGACAACGTGGCGGCATGCTCCTAATGAGACGATAGATGGTGTCTTGTGGCATTTCCTCCCAGATCTGTGTGAGGGCATCCCTGAGCTGTTGTACAGTCTAAGGAGCAACATGGCGGCGCCTAATGGACCCAAACATAATGTCCTAGAGATGTTCTATTGGGTTTAAGTCAGGGGATGGTGAAGGCCATTCAATTGTTTCAATTCCTTCATCCTCCAGGTACTGCCTGCATACTCTTGACACGTGAGGCCGGGCATTGTCGTGGATTAGGAGGAAACCAGGACCTACTGCACCAGCGTAGGGTCTGACAATGGGTTCAAGGATTTCATCTGGATACCTTAAGGCAGTCAGAGCACCATTTCCTAGGCAGTAGAGGTCTGTGCGTCCCTCCATGGATATGCCTCCCCAGACCATCACTGACCCACCACCAAACCTGTCATGTTGAACCACGTTGCAGCCAGCATAATGTTCTCCTTGTCTTCTCCAGACTCTTTCACGTCTATCACAGGTGCTCAGGGTGAACCTGCTCTCGTCTGTGAAAAGTACAGTGCGCCAGTGGTGGACTTGCCAATTCTGGTGTTCTTGAGCAAATGCCAGTGGAGCTCCACGGTGCTGGGCAGTGAGCACAGGGCCCACTACAGGACGTGGGGCCCTCAGGCCACCTTCATGAAGTCTGTTCCTGATTGTTTGGGTAGAGACATTCACACCAGTGGCCCTCTGGAGGTCATTCTGTAGGGCACGAGCAGTGCTCAGCCTGTTCCGCCTTGCACAAAGGAGCAGGTATGGGTCCTGCTGAGGGGTTGAGGACCTTCTACGGCCCTGTCCAGCTCTCCCAGAATAACCACCAGTCTCCTGAAATCTCCTCCATGTTCTGGAGATTGTGCTGGGAGACACATTAAACCTTCTTGCTGCAGCACGTGTGGATGTGCCATCCTGGAGAAGTTGGACAACCTGTTCAACTTCTGTAGGGTTAAGGAATCTCCTCATACTGCCAGTAGAGATAATTATCAAGCCAAAATCAGCACGAGTGGAAAACCAGCCAAAAAAGATCAAGAGGGAGAAACTTGAAATGACCTCCACATGTAACACCAGTCCTGTTTGGAGGGTTTTCTAATTGTTGCCACTGAAGTGCACCTGTTGTTAATTCCATGAACACCAATACAGCTGAAATTGATTAACGAGGCCCTCAGCTGATTAACCAACCAGAAAATTATCAGACAGGTTTAATTCAGTTCATGCCAGACCCAATAAGAATAGTGTTCCTTTAATTTATATAAGCTTTGGACACTCAAGGTGTATATCTGTCTGAACTTTTTGTGTTTTAGGCGAATTTTAATTTTCATTCATTTTGTTCTGAATTTTTTGGGGGGATCAGACAGAATTGAGTGGGATTTTAAAAATTGAGGGGCAAAGCTGCACGGTGGTGCATTGATCAGCGGTCTTGCCTCACTGCAAGAAGGCCCTTGGTTCAAGTCCCGGCTGGGGGACCTGAACCAGATGCACCAACTTCTGGGGACCTTTCTGTGTGGAGTTTGCATGTTCTCCCCGTGCATGTGTGGGTTTTCACCGGGGACTCCAGCTTCCTCCCACCATCCAGAAATATGCTTATAGGTTAATTGGTGACTCTAAATTGCCCCTAGGTGTGAATGTGAGAGTGTATGTGTGTGTGATTGAGGCCCTGAGACAGACTGGAGACCTGTCCAGGGTGAACCCCGCCTTAGCCCATCAGTAGCCGGGTTAGGCTCCGGCACCCCCGCGACCCCGAAAGGGACGAAGCGGAAAGGAAGATGAATGGATGCATGTATTGATAGAGCATAGGTTAAAGACAGGAAAACAGGTTAATTAGTTGGAGGATGATTAGGAAACACAAAGGAATAGAATTACAAACGAATATTAAATTATAAATTTTACGTGTGGATTTTTATCAAAGTGGTTAGACCTGTCCACAGACACATCCTTAAACAAATCCTCTCACACTCGTATGCCATTGCTAAATTCAAATTCATGATGGCCAACGGTTGTGGTTTGCGATCAGTACCTTAACCTAAGCCCAAAATGTACATGCCTCCTTTTATAATTTCTCATTTTCACAGGTCTTCAGTCATGTGCATGCTGAGACAGATGTTGAGAATTTACAGACACTGAGGTTGATAATAATAAAGAAGTCAGCCTAAAAATAACAACGTGAAATAAATTGTGGGGTGTTATTATTTATTGGGGGCCTTCTTTCCTTCCGCACACGCTGTGAAGTGATTGTATTGCAGTTATTAGCACAGACTCTATGCAGCTGTAATTGCCATATCAGGACTGAGTCATGGGGAAATATGTGATTGCTGCAAGCAGCAGGAAAAAGGGGAGGGCTGACAATAATTGGGTTTGTTATACTTGATTGATGCACACTTTCAGTCAGCCTCTCATCCTTTTCTCAGAGATTATACACGATAAAACAAGTTGTAATTACTGTTGAGATCTTGGTCTATAAACAGTTGATCTACTTTGGAAATCAAAGTTTTATTGTTGCACAGGAAATGAAGCACCTTCAGGCTAATGGTTGAAACTGCAGATATTATTCTGTGTGAAGCAGAAAGATGGCAGGAGACATGTTTTCAGCTCTGTGCCACTGAAGGACCTGTGACCACCAACACAAACACACCTAACTTTTTAGATACTGTTATATGCACACAGGAGTTTGAAACATTTTCTTAGACTTTATTTGCTGCGATTCTCCTACAATAATGATATTTTTACTCTTACCTGCTCACCTGATGGGCCTGCGCAGAACAATAAAATTAGGAACTGCACACATTTAACCTGCGTCTTTGCTGGAGGTATTAAATGTGGCCAACGTGAATTTTTATTGGTTTTTGTGCTGATCGCGCTTAAAATACGTGGAAATAACATCAACCAAAATAGAACCTGATAGAATAATATCTGCTCAAATAAAAGCCTGATATTTTCAATAAAACATCCAATATTGGAGGATTATTAAGCATCTGAATTTTGATTTGAGAACGATCTGAGAAAGGAAATGATAATACTGTTTGGCGTGCCATTCATAAAATAAATATTTTACATTTTTCTGTTGAAATTGGTAATGTTACCTTTTATTATTTATGTAAAACTGTGTTGAACAGCGTTCAGTTCTTCGGTTTCCCGGTCCAAATCCATTAACCGGAAGTTACGTATCCCGCTGACTGCCCTGTCGCCATTTTGTGTGATAACACCGTGAAAAGGGTCTATATACGTTTTAAAATTAAAAATCAACATCAAATGTTATGTTTTATAGACATGGTTTTTCTATGATTACCTTTTTTGTGAGGGTTTTCAACGTTTCTTTGGTTAAAAAAAAAGCAGCAAATTTACGAGTTTCCTGTTTAAATACGCAAGACGGCGCTGGGTGAGGCAGCTGGAGCCCCGCCTCAGCCAACGCCACACACACTAGGTGTGTTTGAGATGACCCAGCGCTTCGCCTGCATCGTCGGCTAGACCAAGCTGCTGCAGGAGGGGGCGGGGAAAGGTCCCTGAGATGAAGGCCAACGGCGAGACTGTACGAGAACAAGGAGTAGGGGGTTGTCCTTAACTTTCGGTTGAATTTTAATATACCTCTCCTCCTTAGTATGATCTGTGCTGTTATGTCTTTTATTTTACTTTTAAAATCTTTCAGAGTGAAGCAGATAAAATGTGCACTGCCCCAAATAAATAAATAAATTAGAAATTAAAGTTAATTTTAAAGACTACAGTAACACACATAACCACAGATTATTAGAAATCTTGTTTATTTTTTCCATCAGGGATTCACTGCCTTCCAGAAAGAGTTACAAAATACACAGATTTCCTTCATTTAGCACCAGTTATTCCTGATCAGTGTCACGTCGAACTACAAAAACTTTCAGGACACAGTTTCCCACAATGCATAGTTTTGTTGTCCTCAAGGCGGCTTGAAGCCAGCGCAGTGCCTGTTTTCTGGCTGGGCTGGCTCAGGAAGGCGCCTTGAACCCGCCCTTTTCCCGCAATACTTCATGACAGCGCACATTTGACGTCGGTGACAGAAACTAACCAACATACACCGCGCTGCAGGCGATCTGCGCAGTACCGGGTCCACCTTGGTCATCTCAAACACACTGACTGGAACTGCAGCTGACACATGCACTGTATTGTTTCGGTCTTTCAATATTCATAAAATACGCTATACTTCAAAATTACCTAATTGTCTAATCATTCACTATCTGTCTGATTTCATTGATACCAGTTTGTGACTCATTTAGTCTTTTTATCCTCTAAAAATGCGCTTTAAAAACATACTAGGTGAGGTAGACAGTCCGCTGGCCTCACCGCAGTACACATGCCACAAGACAGAGGGCGCTGGTGAGCCCAGAGAATGTATGTGACACTGCGGCTAAAGAATAATAGATTTAGCAGTAGCAAAACAAGTGCAACCATTCAGTTACTCTTTAATGGTTTTTAGCATCATTTCTAAATGGAGGATTTGGTTTTTAAAGCCCTAAACTCAAGAATGTGTTTAGACACGTCACTGACAGTGATCTCTACTGAGACAGAGAGACTTTTAACACTGAAGAAAGAAAGGAAGACTTCTATAAGCAGAACATTCATCTGTTTCTTCAGAAGGAGCAGCACAGACTTCATTCATCAGTAAAAGTAAGTCAATAACAACAATTTTGGTGATTTTTTTATTTAACAGTTTGTAAACAGAAGAAAAATGTCGAAATGAAATATTAAACCACACGTTTTTATCTGTTGTCAGTCAAATGGTTCATAAGCTGTTCTGTGTTGCCAGATAGTCTCAGAGCTTTCCATCCCTTTGTAAAGTTTGTAAGTTTGTAAATCTGACCGATGACGTCTGTGCCTCACCAGCCGTGAACCTCACCACACATCACTGATATATATATATATATATATATATATAAACACTCCGGGGTGCCTCTGTTCTCAGCCAAACAGTAAAAAAATAAAAACAGTCACGTGGTAAATATTTAAAATGAACTCAAAGCAGCCATTAGCTTCAGTCATTATTGTCTGTTGTTTTCTGCCCTAAACACAAGGAATCCATTGTTTCTAATTTATCTGGGAAAAAATGGACGGATTACCTGTGAAGTGTGTATCTGGAAGCAGTGTTGCTTTAATTAGGTTTGTTTAACAGAGCTTTTTTAGCTTGTACTCACTCTCTTTTTAATTAAAGGTTCCCCATCAACCATCTGCAGCCTCGCTGCACAATTTATGAGGCTGTGGAGGTGGTGCTTGCATGTGAGGAAAAAGAGAAAAACTGGCCATAGATAAATGTCCTCATCTTCACACATTCATTCTTTGATTTTTGCTGTTCCCTCGACCTCCACTGTTCAGTTCATCAGTTAACCACTGCGGTGGCTGTCGAAAGAGGGGAAAACCATGGCACACAATGGCCCGAAATACGCATTTTGAATTCTGGTTTCAAAGTAAAGATCATCATTGACAACCAGCTAATATGTACAAAACATTGTTCCTTCATTTATAATGAGATTTACTATCTAAAAATTACCCGGCAGAGGTGAAATCTGCAAAGTAGGATTACAGCTGTTTTAACCCCCATGTACACTTGATACACTTTTCTCAGAAAGACATGAACATTTTCAGACTTTTCTCTCTTGTTTAAACTTCAAGTTCAAATCTTCATAGAAAATTTAGTCCAGTGTTGTAGAATGAAATAAAAGATCTGATTACGATCAAACTCAACACATTCTGTACAGGACACTGTACAGAGATTAATTGTCTAGATCAACAGCCAAAACAGTAAAAAAAATAAAAAAAATCACAGAAGCTTCAATGTGCTTAAATAACATCAGAAATAACCAAATTCTGCCTGATTTATAGAATATACATATCCTAGTAAGGCTGTAAACATTAACGATATAACAAAGGAGTACTGTACATGGTGTGGTTTGAAGATAAACAATTTTTATCATTTAAAAAATATATATAGATAGTAAAGGTGTTGTGAAAAATTACTACATTTAAGTCCCACTTTATTCATATTTTAGATATTTTGTAAAACCATTTCCAGTGATGTTTTAATTATCTTATTATTATTATCATCATTATTATCATGCAGCTTTCAGCCACAATCTAAAAACCCTATCTCGTTTCTTAGAACTTATTTTCTGTAGAGCAGCAGGAGTTGTGGGAAAGACTATCAGTGTAAATGTAAGTGTAGGGGTCTCTGAGCAGCATCTCAAAGCAGTCTTCTGCCACTTCAAAGGAGAGGGCATGAGACAGCAGATTGCCTAGCTCCTGGTCGAGCTTCATGACCTGTAGGACAAGGTCGAGAAACATCGGCAGATGGTCATTCTCAGCTCGAGTGTGGAAGTTTACCAGTATGAGGATAGGTTGTCCATCCACGCAGGGAGGCACCATCATTGCGCAGTGGAGTTCTGCATTTGAAGATGCTTCCCAAACCTCGTGGGAGCATAGATGCAGATATCCCCAGAACAGAGCCATGGTGTACGCTGGGTAGGTATATGGCATTGCTTTCGCGGCAGCGTGTGCATTGCTGAACGCAGATGAGATGTAATCGTCAAGTTTAGGGAGGAATTTGTTTGTTGCTCTGTAACACTTTTGGATTTTCCTGAGCCCCTGCGGCATCTCAACACCTCTAACAGAAGCGCTTTTGCAGAAGCTGATATACACTTCAGACCCGTAGCTGTCAAAGTGCTTCATATTCTCAGCAAACTTGAGCCGAGCTGTATCAGCCACTGCTGACACCACGCACTGTTTAAACACTGACATGTCCACAGAGCACTGGGCATGAGGAATCGAGAGGGGTGCTTTGTAGTCATCACCGTATGCCATCACATAATAGTGCAAGCCAAACTCACGAAGCGCATAACGCATCTGTGGAATATATGTGAGCATCCAAGTGTACTGGCTAAGTCCTTTGATTCCTGTGTGCTGCCCTTCCCAATAATAGGTCCCTTTATTACCGGGCAGGTAAAAAAAAGATATGCTCGTACGCAAGCTGAGTTTTCCTAAAGAAATTTTGTGTGCCATACCCTGTGTCCAATATATCTGCGCTCAGTGGCTCGGCAGTTTTGTGGCGGAAGTTACCGCACCAACCTGTCACATCAAAGTTGATGTACAGAACCTTCCAGCCAGCGTATAACCTTGTGAGGTTGGGGAAAGACTGGAGTCTTTTGATTAGCGACATATCGTCCAGCGTCATGGTCTGGTCCTCATAGTATTGGTCCAGGAGGTGCTTCACATTTTCCTGAACACACCCCCAGTGTCTGTCTTGGTATGATTTGCATCCAAAGGGCATCCCCTCGACTTTAAGCTGGTCCCTTTGGGACTAGTTTAATGGTGAGGTAATTGAGCACATCCTCCATGTTGTCTGTAGTTCTAATGTAAGAATTCAGGTAATGTGGCAGATCGAGCTCATCCCCATGATGCAGCAAGTGTACAAGAAGCAAGCGTGTTTCCTTCCAGTCAAGCCATTTGGCTTCTTGTGCGATGTAGTGGGAAATCGCAGAAGGGCGGAAGACAAAGGCCTTGTCTTTCAAGTACTGTGAATAATGATCCAAGTGTTAAAATTTCAAGAGTTTGTCAAGCGTCACATGCAGAAATCTCTCACTCATCACTGTGCTGAACTTCCTTGCAATCACTGGGGATGGAGGATCTCGGTTCAGCCTGTGTGCCTTCTTCAGCTGAAATGGCGCAGAATCATCAATAGTGACAGGAGGCCATTTTCCGTGCTTGACAATGTGATTCCTAACGAGTTGCTCGAGGGCAATGTTTCTCGTCATATGCATGGCGTAGTAATTCACGTCGGAGGAAGTGGTAGCCTGTCTCTCTGCTCTCTCTATGCTCTCTCTGCGTATCGATAAGTGGATGTCCAGGCATCTTGATCAACCCAGCTTATTCATGCCTTAGTGGAATGCTTGCCATCTTCGGGATGCTCTCTACCTCACACAAGTGTACGGGCATCACCAAGTCCCACACTACTCCCTACCACCCCCAGGCCAATGGGGGTGGTAGGGAGTAGTGTTGGACTCAGTCACAAATCGGTAGGGACTACTGAAAGATTCCACAGGACCCTAATGAACATGCTGGGAATCCTTGAACTGCACCAGAAGCCCAGGTGGCATGAGTATGTGGATGCCATGACACATGCTGATAATTGCACTTGAAACGACTTAACCCCATACCTCCTGATGTTTGGCAGACATCCCAGACCAGAACCTGCATGACTGCCTCTCACTTGCTTATGCTCAAGCAAAACAGTCTTCTCAACATGGTAAAGAGCAGCAGAAGAAGTATTTTGATGGCAAAGCATAAAGCCAAGAGTTTAGCCCCGGCGATAGAGTATTGGTCAAAATCTGCCATATTGGAGGAAATCTAAACGAACTGTTCATCTGCAAATGTTTAAAGAACAACAAAGGATGTACAGTTCTGCAATAAAAAAAGCTAGAACCCTCCACTTCTCAAACTATATTATACTAAATAAAAATGATCCAAAATTCCTCTTTAAAACAATAGACACTTTGACTAAAGGAGATTTTCAGAGGTCCTCCATGACAACATCAGATGCTACATGTGTGAGGTTCGCAGACCACTTCAGGAGTAAAATCAATGCTATTAGATCTAGTCTTTTAACTCAAGTGGACTTTGATTTTAATGAATCAATAGCATTGTATTTATCAGAGGACACACTGGAAAGCTTTGTTCTGGTTGATGCCGTGGCACTCGGTCGAGTTTTCTCCCAATTAAAGCCAACCACATACCTTTTAGACCCAATCCCCACATCACTTTTAAAAACGCATTATGACTCCCTTGAGCCTGAGCTCCTAAACATTGTAAATTACTCTCTTCAGACAGGGGTCTTCCTCTCTGCCTTTAAAACGGTGATGGTGAGGCCTCTGCTGAAGAAGAGTAATTTAGACCCTAACAATGTAAATAATTATTGACCAGCATCCAACTTACAGTTTTTAAGTAAAATGATTGAAAAAACAGTTTTAATACAATTGAATGAGTTTTTAAATAAAAACAGCATATTTGAACACTATCAATCTGGTTTTAGGACAAACCACAGCACAGAGACAGCTTTGGTTAAAATAGTTACTGATATTAGATGTAACCTTGACTGTCAGAAACTCTCAGTCCTGGTACTACTGGATCTGACTGCAGCATTTGA
>NC_050527.1:17611257-17613157 GCF_002922805.2 Oryzias melastigma | reverse complement strand
CTGTGCCTTTCTGCTCTTGGGTGTGGGGGGGCCTCTGCGGCGGTCCCGCGTGCCCTGGTCTGGGTGCTTGGCAGGATTGCCCGGCAGGCGGTTTCTCTCCGCGGCTTAATGGCGGGTATTGGGAGGGTCCTGGCTACGGCTGATGCCCCGGCGGGGAGTTTTGGCGTGGGGATGGTGGGGCGCTCTCCCCCTGAGTACATTCCATCACCATCCACCTCAGCGAAACATAAACACTCACCTGAGCACAGGTGGCTGAATACAAGAGAGAGTTTTTTTATCTAAACTAAAAACTATAAAACTTTTCAATGCGTGAGAAACCTGGGTGTGATTTTCGACTCTGAGTTAAATTTTATTTCTTAAATTGAAAATATAACTAAAGCAGGATTTTATCATCTTAAAAATATTGCCATAGTTCGCTCATTTCTTTCTTGCCAGCACAGAGGTGCTAATGCATGCTTTTATTTCAAGTAGACTAGATTACTGTAACGCCCTGCTCTCTGGTCTTCCCAGAAAAAGGATATCAAACTTTCAACTATTACAGAATTCAGCCGCACGCATGCTGACGAGGACCAGGGGGTGGGAACACATTACACCAATTTTAAAATCGCTGCATTGGCTCCCTGTGAAATTCAGAATTGATTTTAAAATTCTTTTATTGGTTTATAAATGTTTTTACGGTATTGGGCCCTCTTATTTGTCTGATATGATTTTAAGGTATGAGTCCTCGCGGACCCTGAGGTCCTCTGGAACAGGCCTTTTGGTTATACCAAAAGTTAGAACTAAAACATATGGTTTACTTCAATAAACCATAAAATTACTTGATTTAATTATTAAATACAAATCAAACAAGATGTGGATCAATTTAAATTAATATGTTAATATTTGAATGGGCCTTCAATCACTTCGTATCGAGAAAATTGGGCCCCGGTGTCAAAAAGGTTAAGAATCTCTGCTCTAAGGGATCCTCCGTGATTGACCTTTCTCAGTAAACGGGGTCGCTGCAGTGGGATCTCCCGGGTCTGGCTCTTTGCTCGGATCTGGGGCGGTCCTGTAGTAGCGTACTCTGTGAACATGATTGGGGGGTCACTGGTGTGGACAGGTCCCGAAAAACTGTTTCCTCACTGCAGTACAAAGCCAGATTTCTAGATTTCTGCTTTCTGTTTTTTTTGTATTTATTTATTTATTAATTTATTTATTCTTTCATGGTGTGGCAGTATGTTGATGTGTGTTTCTGCTTGTGCGTGTGTGTGGAGGGGTGGGGGTGGGGCTTGTGGGCATTATCTTTTGTTTTTAAAATGTTATTATTTTTATGTAAAGCACTTTGAGTTAAATTTATTTTTTTTTAAAGTGCTATACAAATAAAGTTTGCTTTGATTTGAGTTGATTGGAAGGTCGGCAGAAACTTGGAGATAAGTGAGGAGTCCGTCCATACATTGTGGTGAAGATTCAGCCAAACTTGCCGGGTTATGTGGTCAAACTGGAAGATGGTGAGACAGAAAGAGTGGTCCACAGAAATCTGCTGACCCAGTCCATGTTCTTTCCAGTTGAAAACGGAGGATGGAGTGTCTGTGAAAGGTTATCCTCGAGCAGGACAGCAGCTACAGGACGGGAATGAAGATAATGTGGGTGAAATATAAATTTGTTAAAATATAAGGATGATTCTGATGTGGAACCAAACAACTTGTCAAATGAAAATTTTGAAAGTGGAGAGATGACTGTCCGGAAGAACCCCACGAGAATGCAGGGCCATCTTCCAAAGAGACTGGCTGACTATGAACTCAGTCACAAGTCGGCAGAGGAGTGAAAGAAGATAAAAAAAGGGTGGAAAGTGTTCCAAAAAGCAAAGAGCACAACACTACAAGACAAAACACAAGACATAAAAAAAATGTTACTGTGTTCT
>NC_050527.1:17561962-17611219 GCF_002922805.2 Oryzias melastigma | reverse complement strand
AAAGGCTGATGGCAGAGACGCCATCAATCGCTAAAGGGGTGGATGTAGAGGGCCTGTGGCTGGTGCTGTTGCACCTTTATTTTTCCTTTTTTACCCTCTTGGGACACTGTAGCTCTCATGCAATCTTCGCGGGCTTGCCCTTTTTGCTCAGTTTCCTCTGTTTTGTTACAAAGTAAGCAGCGTAGCAGTTTTGTCCTCTGAGTTTTTATATTTATTGTTTTTCTAATGTGAGTTTCCTCTGTTTTGTTACAAGAAAATAAAGAGCAACAAGGTCTGCCACAGATTTGAGGCGTCTGGTGCCTCTTCTTGGTGTGGACGTAGAAAGACAGGGCTACATAAGCCTCTGCTGACTTCCCATCATCCCTTTCTTTAACACTGTCTCCCACTGGCTAACATTTCCAGTGCAACAAAAATGGCGAGCAATATTGCAGCTACTCAGTAGTACAGTTTTGAGTTGGGTACCAGCTCAAACGAGGAAAACAAAGACATACATTAATCCATTTGTCTGCAAGTGGATGCATACGAGTAAGGCGGAGCAGAGAGACTTTGATCTGTTGATTGTAGCTTGTATGAAACAACTACAAGCTTTTTCAAACAGGATTTTTTTCCCTGCTCCCAATCAACAATAATTTTACTTTTTTTTCATCACTTTCATTGACTGTAAAAATACTGGACTTCTCGAGCCATGAGGCCCCCCCCCCCATTGGAAATGCATTACCTCCACTCCTCGTGAAAGTAGGCCACCGCTTTCACCGTCACTTCCTGAAACGGCTATAGCCATATTGCAAACGTCTGCCACCCATCTTCAGCGATTGGTCTGAGTCTCTGTGAGTCACGCCTCCACCACGAGACCGGAGGATGTAAACAGCTTCTACTTTAATAACGCCGGAGAATTGTACAAGTCATTGTTGAAGTCTCTGAGGGAGAACCATTCCAACATTTGATTCTGTCAGCGGTCCTTTTGGATTTACTTACATTTATTCCTTTTTGTCTAAAAGGAGCATTTGGGTGACGCCGCTGCAGAACGGCGCGCGCAGCAGCAGCTTGTCACTTCACATGTGCTGCCACGTTACAGTCTGATCACGTGAGAAGCGCGTTCAGTGGTATTTAAAATAAATAACCATCCCAACAAGTGAACAGCTGGATCTTTTTTCTGTTTGAAAATACGACCAGGTCCTTTCAAGTTTGTCTCGCGCTCCTCAGACGGCTGCGTCTAATTCAGGCTGCAAGCTGGAAAAGTGAAGAAGATGAATCTTTGGTTGGTGATTTTATGGAGGAGCGTATGATACGCAACTTATAATTTATAAGCTACAATCAAAACAGAGAAATAAAGAAAAACGAACGTTAAACAAACAAAAAAGTCCAAACACATAACCTCAGAGTGAAATCTATTTCTCCAGAGTAAATCCTCATCTAAAAATGTCGACAGCATGCGCCTCTTGTTGTTTTAAACTGCTGCATCGGTACATTCCATTGAGAAAAACAACAGTAGGACAATGATTGGTACATTGTTAAATTGTAAAGTAGGTGTTAAAAGGTCTTCACGGACTCATTGATGAAGTCTGCTCCCATTGGCTACCCGTCATCTGTCAATCAAACCCCCCACACGTTCCAGGTCAGACCCACAAACGCTTATTGAGCCATCTGATTGGTCAATTTATAACTCTAATAACTTGTGATAATGGAAAAAAAAATATTTTTAAAAAATTAGGATTAGAAAACAGAAGTTAAGCAGAAAGCAGCAGAGGAAGAATGATTATTCTGACATATAAAATGAGTGAGAAATAACTGTCTGTTTCTCAATGTAAGTCAATGGGACTTTGGTCTTTTTGCAACCCAGTGGTACTTCCTATATGGAACACGGAAGTAGGGGGGCTTGCTCAGTCCAGTAATTCTTATACAGTCTATGATAACTTTAGCTCATTTCTTGAGCTAAAAATGACATTATCAAAGCTGTTTGTTCTCTTGCTTAAACAGTCTAAAATGGTTCAGCAAATACACTGGATCCATCCATCCATCCACCCACCTATCTTCTTCCGTTCATCCAGTACTGGGTCGCAGAGGCAGCAGTCTCAGTGTCATGTCTGCAGTTTCGCTGACCTTGTTTGGCCAGGCTTCCGGTCGGAGTAATCACTTGAGATGCCGTTCACCTGCTACTGCCACCACTTAAGCTCTCTCCTATCCTCCATACTCCGCCGGAACGTCTCAGTTGTTTTCTGTTTACGTCCAGCAACGCATCGCTTCGGAAGGCAGCCGACTCTTCCCCACAAGTCCTCGCCTCTCGCCTCTCGCCACGACTCTTCTCCACGGCCCCCTCGTCTTTCGCCACGTCTCTTCGCCACGATTCCTCTCCACGGCTCCTCGTTCAACTCCTGCATCAAGACACGTCCTCTTCGCCGCTCTCGGATACCCTTTCCACCTCGCTGGAGGCTCTGCGGGATCCTGCGCCCCCTGCTGTCCGGAGGTCAAGACACGTCTTCTTCGCCGCTCTCGGACGCCTTTTCCCGCCTCGCCGGAGGCTCTGCGGGATCCAGCGCCCCTGCTGTCCGGAGGTGTCACAGCAGTGACTGACCACACACGAGACTCAAATAAACTGACTTTTTCCTCTTTACTCCTGAGTTTGCTCTTTTCGGCTGTCCTAGAAATAACCCTGACAGAACGTTCTGGCCATGACGGACCCGAAGGCAGCTCAGGAGTGGAAGACACGAGTGGAGACAGCTATGTGCACCTATCAGGCACAGCTGGGTGAGTTGTCTTCCGGGATAAAGGAGATCACCAAAAGACTCGACAGGGCTACAGTCTCAGCCAAGGTCCCTCCAGCTGACACCGGAGGTCGTCCTCCACACGTACCCCATACACATTCCCCTGAGAGATACAGTGGGGACCCAGAAACATGTCGGACTTTTTTGACCCAATGTGAGATCCAGTTTTCGCTACACTCCTCCTCTTTTTCCGATGAGGGGACCAAGGTGGCATTCGTCGTTTCCCTGCTGACTGGGCGAGCAGCCCAGTGAGCCACGGCTGAATGGTCACGGGGTTCTGCTGTGTGTTCCTCGTACCGGAACTTTTCTTCTGAATTGAGCAGGATTTTTGATCCAGCAGCACCCCGACAGGATGCAGCACAGCGGTTGTCCCGTTTACGCCAAGGGAGGGACTCCGTCGACGACTACGCCATAAAGTTCCGTACACTGGCAGCCGACAGTCGGTGGAATGACTACGCCCTGTTCGACATGTTTTACCAGGGGCTCTCTGAGCATGTGAAGGATGAACTGGCAGCCCGCGACCTACCTCGAGAAGTCAACGGACTTATCACCCTGGCTTCCCGTATCGACAGGCGGATCCGGGAGAGGAGAACGGAAAGACCACGGAGGACTGACCTTCACAGCCCTTCCCAACCACGTCCTCCTTCCCCCAGACAGTCACCATGGGCTCGTCATCCAGCGGATAAGGAGGAGCCAATGCAACTGGGTCGAACTCGTCTTTCCCAGGAGGAGAGAGAGAGACGCTTCAAGGATGGCCTGTGTTTATACTGTGGCTCTCCAGGTCATTTGATCCGTGCATGTACAGCAAAAGACCAGGCTCCACACGCAAGGAGGGGACCTTTGTGAGCTGTTCGTTGTCCTCCTCTGCTAAGTCCGGTCACCTGACCAGGGCTCGTTTCCACATCAAAGGAGGGGTGTATCCAGAGACTGTATTCATCGACTCCGGGTCAGACAGCAATTTCATGTCTGAGGATGTCGTGAAGAGCTGGGACATCAGAACCGTCCTCCTCCCTCAACCACTTCGGGTCAAGGCCATCGATGGACACCTGATCACAGTCAGCAGATCGGTCACGGAACCTATTAAGATGCAGATCGAGAACCATTATGAACTAATAAAATTCTATGTCATCAAAAGCACTGACTCACCCATTCTTTTGGGCTTAACCTGGTTAAAGGACCACAACCCTCACATTGATTGGTTGTCTGGAAGGGTCATGGGTTGGGGTTCAGGATGTCCTAACACCTGCCTTCGTGCTGTGGAGGCCGTGTCAACAGGACCTACTACCACTGTGGTGGAGACTTATCCTGATCTATCCAGGGTTCCAGCTGTGTACCATGATCTCAAGGAGGTGTTTAATAAAGTGAAGGCCTCTTCGTTGCCACCTCATCGTCCTTACGACTGCCCTATCGACCTGCTACCAGGTACGTCACCGCCAAGAGGTCGTGTATTTTCCTTGTCAGGCCCTGAGAGGACTGCTATGGAGAAATACATCCAAGAGTCACTATCGGCGGGCCTTATCCGTCCGTCTCCCTCACCAGCCGGTGCAGGCTTCTTCTTCGTCCAAAAGAAGGATGGGGGACTGCGGCCTTGCATCGACTACAGAGGCCTAAACCAGATCACCATCTACCACAGGTACTCCCTTCCTCTTAAGTCTTCTGCTTTTGACCTTCTCCAGGGGACCAAGGTCTTCACCAAACTGGACCTGCGCAATGCTTATCACCTGGTCAGGATGAGAGCCGGAGACGAATGGAAGACGGCCTTCAACACCCCCTCCGGTCATTTTGAGTATCTAGTCATGCCGTTTGGTCTTACCAACACACCTGCCGTTTTTCAGAACCTTGTTAATGATGTCCTGGGAGATATGATAAACAGATTCATTTTTGTCTACCTAGACGACATTCTCATCTTCTCTCATTCCATGGCCGAACACATTCGGCACGTTCGTGCTGTCCTCCGCCGACTGCTACAAAACCAACTGTACGTCAAGGCAGAGAAGTGCGACTTCCATGCTTCCACCACATCATTCTTGGGCATGGTTATCGCGGAGGGTAAGGTGAGGATGGACCCAAACAAAGTCCAAGCCGTCCTTAACTGGCCAGAACCCACTAACCGGAAACAACTCCAACGGTTTTTGGGTTTTGCCAATTTCTATCGACGGTTCATCAGAGACTACAGTCGTGTGGCTTCTCCATTACATGCCCTCACATCGTCAAAGAGACCCTTCGCTTGGACTCAGGCAACTGAAAAAGCCTTTCGGGAACTAAAAGACCTGTTCACCTCGGCTCCAGTGCTCACTACTCCTGATCCCACAAGACAGTTCATCGTCGAAGTGGATGCATCTGACATCGGCTTAGGCGCTGTGTTATCACAAAGATGTAGTGATGACCATAAGATTCACCCATGTGCCTTTTTCTCTTGCCGTCTGTCCAGGGCAGAGTCGAATTACGATGTTGGAGACAAGGAACTGCTGGCCATAAAAGAGGCACTAGGAGAGTGGCGCCACTGGTTGGAGGGGGCCACACTTCCGTTCACTGTTTACACTGACCACAAGAATCTAGAATACCTCAGATCTGCCAAGAGGATCAACTCTCGCCAAGCCCGATGGTCCCTCTTTTTCAATCGTTTCGATTTTACCTTGTCCTACAGGCCTGGGTCCAAGAACACTAAGGCAGATGCCCTGTCCAGGAGGGAAGAGGAACCGGCAACCACGTCTCCACCAGAGTTTATCCTGCCTCGATCTGCTAGACTGGCTGCACTCACCACAGACATTGAGGAGGAGGTAACGGTAGCTAATGTCAGAGCCGAAATTCCGTTTGCTTGTCCCACAGGATGCATCTATGTTCCCGAGACACTGAGGTCCAAGGTGTTAGACTGGTTCCATGCCTCTCGTCTGTTCTGTCACCCTTGCCGTAAGCGCACCCACGCACTTGTCAAACAAGGCTTCTGGTGGCCCACTCTAATGGAGGACGTCCGGGAGTATGTTTCTGCCTGCCCCGAGTGTGCTCAAGTCAAGACTACTAATCGTCCTCCTGCAGGATACCTCCATCCACTTCCGGTCCCCAGACGCCCATGGTCTCACATCTCCATGGATTTCGTCACTGGGCTGCCTCTCTCCGACGGTAATTCTGTTGTGTTAACCGTAGTGGACCGGTTTTCCAAAATGGTTCACTTCATTGCTCTCCCCAAACTTCCGTCGGCCAAAGAAACGGCTGAAGTCCTCCTCCAGCATGTGTTTCGCCTCCATGGCTTCCCCCGAGACAAAGTCTCAGACCGGGGGCCGCAGTTTACCTCCAGATTCTGGTCTGAGTTTTGCAGTCTCCTCAATGTCTCTGTCAGTTTGTCCTCTGGTTTCCATCCACAGTCTAACGGCCAGAGTGAGTGACTGAACCAACAACTGGAGACCTCCCTGCGGCTCCTATGTGGTCGCAACCCTTCGTCCTGGTCCAGTAACCTCGTCTGGGCGGAGTTCACCCATAACTCTCTCCCGTCTTCTGCCACCACACTGTCCCCTCTCCAGGTGGTGTACGGCAACCAACCTCCCCTGTTAAGCTCTCAGGAGGTGTCGGTGTCAGTTCCTTCTGCCCATGCTTCGGTCCGACGGTGCCAACGCGCTTGGAGGCAAGCGCGACAAGTGCTTCTGCGCACTGTCAAGGCTTATGGTGTTGCAGCCAACAAAAGATGGACTCGAGCACCTCTGTATCATGTCGGCCAAAAGGTATGGTTGTCCACAGCCGACCTACCCCTGCGAGTGGAAAACGGGAAACTGGCCCCCAAGTTCGTCGGACCCTTCCCTTTGGCAAAGGTGGTCAATCCTGTGGCTGTGAGGCTGCGCCTACCCAGACCTCTCCGTGTCCACCCTACATTTCATGTCTCCAGGGTCAAACCTGTCTGCTCCAGTCCTCTGGTACCTCCTGCTCGGCTCATCGATGGTGGTCCTGCCTACACCGTGCCCCGCCTCCTGCGTTCCCGTCGACGGGGGCGGGGGCTCCAGTACTTGGTGGACTGGGAGGGTTATGGTCCCGAAGAGCGTTCCTGGGTTCCGTCTCGCTTCATCCTGGACCCAGATCTCATCTCCCAGTTCCACCGTGAGCATCCCGATCAGCCTGGTCGACCGTCGGGTGCCGGTCGTTGAGGTGGGGGTACTGTCATGTCTGCAGCTGCTCTGACCTTGTTTGGCCAGGCTTCCGGTCGGAGTAATCACCTGAGATGCCGTTCACCTGCTACTGCCACTACTTAAGCTCTCTCCTATCCTCCACTCTCCGCCGGAACGTCTCAGTTGTTTTCTGTTTACGTCCAGCAACGCATCGCTTCGGAAGGCAGCCGACTCTTCCCCACGAGTCCTCGCCTCTCGCCTCTCTCCACGACTCTTCTCCACGGCCCCCTCATCTTTCGCCACGTCTCTTCGCCACGATTCCTCTCCACGGCTCCTCGTTCAACTCCTGCATCAAGGCACGTCTTCTTCGCCGCTCTCGGATACCCTTTCCACCTCGCTGGAGGCTCTGCGGGATCCAGCGCCCCCTGCTGTCCGGAGGTGTCACAGTAGTGACTGGCCACACACGAGAATCAAATAAACTGACTTTTTCCTCTTTACTCCTGAGTTTGCTCTTTTCGGCTGTCCTAGAAATAACCCTGACACTCAGCAAAGATGCCCAGACTTTCCTCTGTCCGGCCACTTCCTCCAGCTCCTTAGGGGGCATCTCAAGACATTCACAGGCCACCCAAGAGATGTGGTCTCACCAGTGTGTCCTGGGTCTTCTCCATGGACAGAGCCTTCAAAATGGTGCATTCTTAAGCAATGACTTTGCCCCATTTCTTTTATCCAAAAGGACGTTCTCAAAACTCCTTTGGTTATTCCTCCAAATAAGCCATCTCCTGCAGGACAACAGCATGGATCAGCAGCAAAACAGTTCATCTTTGCTCCAAAATTAAGTTCTTATATCGGTCAAAGTGTCGGTGCCCTCAAAATATGTCTTCTCTTTAGCTTTCTGTTGGTCCTGCAGACCAAAATGTTCAGACATTTTGTCATTAAGTCACATCACCATGAAAATGTTGATCCCTCATGTTGAGCTGACTGAAGATAAAAGTGATTCAAACTGAAAATGAGACTAGAAAATAAGAACACATTATGAACTCACACTGGCCAGGAGATTGTTGTGGTACATTTTCTCAGTCAGAACAAAAAGAAAAAGAAGTCAAATAACCTGAACAGTCAAAGATACTGTAATAAAACTCAAAGTACAGAAAGTGTTTTGCTAAATGGAAGTAACTCTGGTCGTATCTCTCCATTTTCTTATGCCTCTTCCCGCTGCCGTCGGACACAGATTCTCACTGGCATCACACTGAATCTCCTCCCTTTCAGTCCGATGAGGGAGGTAGCAACGTGTTCGCAGCAACGGACCACTGCACTGTTCTGCTGTGATCTCGTCACAAGCAGCATCCAGTGTTGGAGGAGAATTATTTGATTGTGAATTCACACAGAACTTCCACCTCCAAGCTGAAAAACTTCCTCCATAGCGTTGAGGAACGGCATGTGAGCCACTGCTTCACTCTAAACAGCTCAACAAATACAGACCTGCATGTAAAAACTGCTACCACAGCTCTTTCACTCCACATGTGTTTCTATTAGGGCTGTCAGATTTGTCGCGTTAAAAACGCATTAATCTGACACGTGCTTGACGCCGACAATTTTTTTGACGCATTAATCGCGGACTTTCTCATACGTGCCTTTCCATACCGTGCGCGGGCGTCCCCCCTTTAACTCACAGGCTGCTCTCACTAGATCACGGGCGGCTCTCCAACCTCCGAGCTGCTAGCTAAAACAGGCCCGGCGCTAGGACCTGGAGAGCTCCTGCACCCTAACCCGGCTCCGGTTCGCGTCCAGTACCACTAGTGATGGGTCGGTCGCGAACGAAACGGCTCTTTGAACCGGCTCTTTGAAGTGAACGACGGGAGCCGGCTCCTCGCTGGGAGCCGGAAGCCGTGTCTTTTCTCTCTCACTCCCTTTTTTTCTCCGCATGTCGCACGTGATTGGTCAATATGTGTTTGTGCCGTGAGTGTTGCGCTGAGCAGAGGAGGAGGGGCGGTAGTTACACTGACAGCAGCAACAACAGTAGCAAAGCACACACGGAGGGAAAGCCTCTCTCTCACTATCTCTATTTCATTTATTACTGCAGTTCAGCAGAGGAGGAAAAGATTTGGTCCTGACAAAAAATGAACATGAAAGTGTTATGGAAATTTTATTTTTGATGTTTTTTATTTTATTTTACTGAACGTTGATTGAAGTTTTGAATTAAATGCCCTTCACTTGCACTTGGGCTTTTGTTAGGCATTTTATGTTACAGCCTTTTATTGTTAAGAAAGTTTATCTCAATACAATGTTACAAAATAAAGTATTTCTGATGAAAACTATTAATTTTGTCATTCTTGTTTTCATAATTATTGTAGAACTGCTAAATTCCATGAAGCACACATTTTTTTCCTTAAAAAAAGGCCACATGTAAATTTGCGATTAATCGCGAGTTAACTCCAGACAAAATGCGATTAATCGCGATTAAAAATTTTAATCGCCTGACAGCTCTAGTTTCTATAAAACAGTACCCTGTAGAACAGGGGTTCCCAAACTTTTTCTTGTGAGGGCCAC
This sequence comes from Oryzias melastigma, assembly GCF_002922805.2. Lineage (NCBI taxonomy): Eukaryota > Metazoa > Chordata > Actinopteri > Beloniformes > Adrianichthyidae > Oryzias > Oryzias melastigma. The sequence goes on along the minus strand of NC_050527.1, from coordinate 17,601,816 downwards.
ATAAGCGTTTTCTTCTCTGATGGGGGCCGGGGTTGGTTTGTAAACTAACAGAAAAAGTGAAGCAATCTAAACGTAAATATCTGTGCTTTTCCAGAAAGCTACACACAACCATAGTTTAACAATCTCTTTCTTTAATCTTCACAGAGACAATGAATCTCAAACAGTCCAAAAAGTAAACCAATAAATAGAGAATCCTCTCCTGTCATGATTCTTTTGAGACGTCAGAGAACTGCAGCTCCTCACACAGAGATCTTAGAACCATCGGGATCTATTGGCTCTTTAGGTCGTTTTGTTCTTTTATTTAACTTATCAATAACTGTAAACTCATGCAAAAAACGAATATCTGATGTAAAAAAAAATGTTTTATATTTATAAGTGTAAAATATGTTATTATTATGTTCAATTATGTTTATTTTCCTCCCAGATAAAATGTATAAAGCGCATGATAGAAATAAAAAACTATCATTTAAACAACACAAAAAACAACAACCACACCTGCTGTAGAGTTGTGTCATGCTCAGCAATACACTGTTGACTGTTGCAACAATGATGGTGTTGATGTTGGCATTGTCTTGCTGGATTATTGTGCAGATTTGTCTCAATGTGATGTCCTTATTTGCCATCGCTATCACCTTCACCTGTTGATCAAATTTCAAAAGGCGGTCACGGCTGAAGTCAGTGTCCGGTTGTTAGCCTCACTTTTGATGTTAAAGGGAACATTTTCATCACAAAGTTTAAACCAACTGTAAAAATTTTTCAGAGAAAAAAGATTAATCAAATAAAGTTGCTGATTAATGGAGGTTGTTTCTGGGGAAACTTGTAATGTGGACAGTTAAGATTTTTCCTATTGCAAAATTGGCACAGAAATATTCTTTCATGTTGAAAAGATATACACAATGAATTAAGGATTTTTATAAAAATAAAATATGATGCATCTTTTTTTTCCTGAAAGAAGATCAGTGTGGATTGAGTTCTTAGTTTTATAATTGCATTTGATCAGAGAAAAAAAAACTGTAATGTTGCCTTTATTTAAATCAGAAATAGCTTCTACAAAACAACTTTGTTTCATTGAATCTTCATCATCTACCAAAGAAAAATCAATATTTTCTTTTTTTTAAATACATTTAATGTAGTAGCATTTTCATTTAAAAAAAATTTTGTTTTTCAGAATATTAAACTCCATCTTTGGTCCCGTTTGGACCTGTACGTAAAAATAGTGTCTGACAGTAAACCGGTTTGCAGCCTGAAAAAGGTGGGGACCATCGGTTTAAGGAGTTGTTTAAACTTTTGGATTTATTATTTAATAGTTTGCAGATAAGCAAAGCATATGAAATTTCATAAATGGTATAAAACGTGCTCCAATGCTTAGAGGTTTGGAAAAATGTCAGGGTGGTTTGAGAATGTAATTTCTGTTTTAAGAAATAAGTCATTATGCAAAGAAAAAAACGGTACTAAAGAAATACTAAGAAGAGATGGATATCATCAATGCACTTCAAAGCATTTTGTTGAAGGAAAAGGATAGATAAGTAAAAACGGCCTGTTTTGTTTGCTGCTGTTATTTACCATTTTCTCAGAAATGCCTCATTGGCTGAAAATGGTTAAATACTTCGGAGCTGTAGGAAATCTTGTGGGATTTTTTTCTTTTGGTTGCAACCAGGGTAGTTGAACCATAAACAACACCTGCGTGGGGATTTTTTTTCTGATTTATTTGATGGAGAGATGGGGGGCACGGTGCAAGAACAGGTTTTAGGCGAACAGAGACAGATGGTTCATGGAGCTGTGGTTCAGAGGGGAAGGAGGAGGAGGAAGCAGGCATGGATGAGAGGAAGTGCGCTCAGCTGCTAAAGAGGCAGCAGCAGAGGGGAAGTAGAATGAAAAAAGACATTAGTAATCTCCACAGCTGTTCGTGTGGACAAAGAGCTTGTCTCTGTTCTAGCTCTGTGTGTTTGTGTCCGTTCATCAGTATCTCTTATCATACGATGAGAGAGAAAGAGGCGCCTGGGCGTGCCGCCAGCTTCCTGCAAGGACACCAGGATCCTTTTTTTGATGGTCACACCTCACTTTATTCCTACACATATCCCAGTATTGATGAGAGGAATACATTTATACACAAATAGAAAAGACAAACGCTCACAGATACAACTCCACATATAGAAATAAATACCTGCAGACAAACATGCGCACACACACAGATGGACGGCACAGCAGATCACTTCTTTCTTTACAGTCGAACCTGTATGATTGGGATCTCTGGACACCTGAATCTGGTGACCTTAGAGTTGCTACATGGTTTCATTTAGTCATGGAAAGTTAAAGCGCATGCTCCAGAACGTTCTGAAACTCCAGTGGAAACAGATGTGTTTCTTGCTACAGGCAAACTAGCAATTGCCTAGGGCCCCCACAGCACTGGGGGGAACCAAAGCTTTATGGTCACCCCCTTGTGAGTAGAATTCAAATGTTCAGTTTTTCCTGTGTTTAATGGTTTAAAAATAAGAGTTGGACATGCATAAATACCTCTGTCAGGACTCAGGCTGCCATGCCCCCGTTTGGCCACCAGAGGGAACCATCAGCAGAGTATTGACACTCCCTGTGCCATTACAACACTCAATATCCCATCAGCCTCTGCTCCCTCTTCCCAGGCTCTCCCAGCTGTTTCCCATCAGCTCATCACTACAGTATTTAGACAGTCACTGAGCTCTGCTCAGTGTGAGGTCTTGTTTTTTGCTCTGCAATCAGTCCAAGCGGTTATTCCATGCTCAATTCCTGTTACTCGACTCCTGCCTGTTTTTGACCACGTCTTGCCTTGTCCTTGCCTGTTTGTGTTCGCTATTAAAATGTGGATCCAAACGCCCCCGCCTCTTTGTTACAACCTGTGGCTGGTGTTTTTTTTACATTAATAGATCTTTGAACCAGGCTGTCACACAGTTAGTGACAAAGCCGCTGACGGTGTGTAATAACTGACAGCTACTGGTCCCGTTAGTGAGGGGATTAAAATAAAACAAACACTGCAACAACATGGAGTTATCCCAGTGGCGTGAAAAAAATAAGAAAAAAAAAAGTGATGAAGAAGCGTTGTTGATGTGGACTAGAAAGGTGGAGGTGAAGTGTCGTTTTTTAGCTAGTAGCTACTGTCGGACACCAGTGTTGTGCTAAGGTAGTTATGAATGACAAAAACTGAGTTTTGTTTGGCTAATTTAGTATACAAAATGTGATATATGAAGCTGATGTTGTGGAAGCATTTGCTAACGGACAACTGATAACTACTGACAAATGGAAGGATACAAAGTCTGGCAGGGACAACAAATTTGACACTTCATACTGTGTCTGATGTGTTTTTATTAAATTTAAGTGTGGGACTGAGATATGTATTATTTTACGTGTACATTTGTTGTTTTTATGCATTTGCTGGTTTATTAAAATAAGCATTTTTATAAATACTAAATCTCTTCTATTTATTGAGATAAAATGAATTGTATTCCACCAGCTGTTTCAAATCATCAGATTATTTCCAGGCTTCCTGGCCTGGAATTATAATTACATGAAAGGCAGCACTGTGGGGAATCTCATTTGACAAAATGAAAACTATTTCTTGTAGGGGATTTCTTTCTCTGTTTTTTTATGAGACTCACTCCAATGAAAATTGGGTTTTTGATGTTTTTAACATCTTCCTGTAGCATTTTTTGTGCTGATGGAGGACTTGTATAAAATATTTTCAAATAAAAACTGCATTCCTAGGTATTTCTTTATTCTAAAGGTGATGGGCCAGGAGCAAATTAAAAACCTGTGGTTTAAAAAAGCTCAGGTTTGTGACGCAGCAGCTGCCATGGGCAGGTCAAAGTCTGCCTTACCCGCTCTGTTCAGATGCCTCCAGACAAATAGATTCATTATCATCTTAGTTTCCCTCTTCTGGCCCGGGATCTGGCTCCAAATTGTACAGCTGGATAGCTAAGATATTTCTTGCAATTTTTTTTGCAATGTTAATGTTAGCTTGGGGTTGTAAAGTGCTATAAGCTAGTGTAAATGAAGGAAAGCTGTGAAATTAGGAGAGCTAATTTCTGCGCCAACAATCCCACCCACAACCCAGATGGGAATTTCTAATGAACGCCAGCAGCTCCACAGAAAATATGTCTACGTTTTTTTTAATTTTGGTTAAAAATTGCATGATCATGGTTAAAATAGCACTGTGAATTATTTTAAAATAGAAAATAATATAATCGGAGGGGGACAATAAACCATTTTGGTTTTTTGTTGTTGATAATCACAGTTTATTGGCCAATCATTTTAAAGGTTCCTACAAACAATGTTTACTTTATATTTTTTTTTTTTTTAACACAATTCAGCTTTTGCTGTTCATGGATTATTGGTGCATTTTTCCATGCTTTTTTAAAAGCACTGGAATGCCTGCTGCTGCCTGGAACAATGATTTGATATGAGAAATTTTTTCAGTGTTTCATATTTACATTAATTTAATTGTATCAATAGCATTTGCTACAAAATAATCATATTTTTATAATCTCTCAAAGCCATAGAGCAAAAACTATAATGGAGAACAACATTCATGTAATTGATTTATTTATTTTTTACCTTATCTTCATCATAGTCCGCTTTAGTGCCAAACATGGCCACAATCTCTGTTGTGAGGTTGGAGTAAGTTGTGAGGCGCAGTGCAGTCCTGAGGTGGGACAGAGACTTGAACCTCGGGTCCAGTGCAGTTGATCTATGAAGAGAATCTGGTAGATCAGGGGGATCAGTGTACCTGGGTTCCAGATCCTCTTTAATTGCAGGCTTGACATCTCTTGTGATGATGTAGTCTTCCTCTCTTGGGTCCAAGGATTGTAAAATCCTTGATTTCAGGGGTAGGATCATGGACACAGATGGTGCAGATTCTGTGCTCAATAGAGATGCAACCATTTTGAGGGGTTTGAGCACCTGAAGGACCTCTTCTGCCACTTTCACATCTTCTTCAGATAAGGTAATATCTCTGATGTTTTTTTGAGGACTGTCAGTAAGCGCTGAGAATTCAGCTGCCTGCTATTCAAGATAACGCTCCAGCATCTCATACGTGGAGTTCCATGTCGTTGGGACATCCTGTATGAGCTTGTGGATGAGCAGCTGAAGCATTTCTTGTTTGGTTTTCAGCAAATGGGCTGCTGTTGAGCTATGGTGGAAATATGAAGCCACCGTTCTGATCCTCCCAAGTAGACGGTCCATCTGGTTCCCTTTGGGATGCTAAATTGATGACATGGGTAAAGCATCCTATCTGAGGGCCCAGTCCTGCCTCATAAACTGCATTAACTTGGTTTCTGGCATTATCTGTGGTCACTGGAATGTTGACTTTGGGCCGTTCTAACTTCCACTCTGCTGCTGCTTCTGTCAGTACCTGCGCTAGATTGGAGCTGGTGTGACTCTCATAGAGAGGGCGTGTCTGCAGCACCGGGCTTCTCATCTCCCACTCTGATGTGATGAAGTGAGCAGTCACCGTCACGTAGCTTTTTGTTGCTCTAGATGTCCACCCGTCTGTGTTGAGAGCAACAAATCCTCCAACACTCTGTGTTTCTCCTATTCAGAAAGTTCTGGAACGATCTTTCTGCTGAAATGTGCGCGAGGGGATTTTGTACCGAGGCTCAAGTTCTTTTAACATATATTTAAATCCTTTGTTCTCCACGGGGGAGTATGGCCTCATATCTGACGCTATAAACACCTCGATGGATTTTGTTATCTTTTGAAACTGCTGTGATGTTACAGGGAAAGGCTGCTGAAATGCGGCAGGGATTAATCGCTGGGTTGCCTTTTTTTCCGTCGTTATGGTCAGTGACACCATCGGCTGATGTCGCTTCATGTGCGTAATCATGCTTGAACTATTACCATGTTGGTAAGACTTCCTCGCGCCCTCGTGCCGACAAACCATAACATCTCTGTCCACCAATCTTTTCCCACCGTCATCATAACTGACTGGAAAAGCAAAGTGCTCCCACACCATTGACTTGAATGATGCTGGGGGCCGCTCAGGTTCTTGCTCTCCTAGTCCTCTGCTCACTATGCTTGCTAACGCTATTTGATTTGCCTTGTGCACATGCGCAAACGGTCCTGCTCACATGAATAGACACCTGCTTTTTTTTTTCCACCAATCATCGCCTACCAGAATAAAATACACCCAATCCGCAGACCACGTGTGTCCCGAACCGTGGCTGCTGATCCGTACGGACCACGGATCATCCGTGATCCGTTACACCCCTAATGTTAAGCCTTCTGATTGGCTGTTGACCATTTCAGTTAATCTTGTTTGTGGTGTTTCTCATGTATGGTACAAGGTATGTTCAGCTTGCAAAGATCATTTTGAGTTTCATTCTATAATAATTCACATATTTTTATTATTATTTTTACAAAAAAATGAATTTTTAGAGTTTAAAGGAGAAGGGGAACCTGTGAGGGGTTCTACAGTCCTACACTCAGTCAACTGAGTCATCCATTCCCTTTACACATTTTCTAAAAACATATATAAATATCCTGTTGCTTCATTCAATCCGAGCGCAAAGCAACCCAGTGCTGAGTGTAATTAGGATCTGTAGGTGTATCTAACTGTACTCAAATCCATTCATCTTTCATTTGTACTCTTTAAGAAACACATTTTAATTATCTTATCATGTATTCATTGTTGTTTATTTGTAAGTATCTGGAATATCTACTGTACATTGTTTGAAAAGCAGGTCAGCAGGATTCTACCAGTTTATTAAGTTCAGAATTTTGAAATCATTTTTTTGGCCACTAGATCTCGCTGTAGTGAGTTGTTTCAAGCAATCCACTAGATCAAATCTTTTTTGCAAGAATTGTTTCAAATGATTTGATCCCCCAGTTGTTCCATATGTGCCATCTCTAGTTTCATTCCATCTCTCTTCTGTTTAACAGGAGGAGCCATACGTGATGTTCAAGAAGTCTGACACACCTCTTTCTGGCAACGAGCGCTTTGAAGGCTTCTGTATAGACCTGCTGAGAGAGCTGGCCAGCATTCTTGGCTTCACTTACGAGCTTCGTCTGGTGGAAGATGGAAAATATGGAGTGCAGGACGAGAATTCCGGCCAGTGGAACGGCATGGTCAGGGAGCTGATGGACCACGTGAGTCTCCACAAATTCCTTCTGTTGAGCTGTTACATTGATTCCAGTGAATCAGTGCTGAACATAAAATCAAATATAGATAAAATCAGATAATATTATTTATCAAAATTATAAAAAATCACATTTGTTTAAAAGTGGGTAAATATTTCTCTAAGGCACAGGTCTCAAACTGGCTGCCCGGGGGCCATTTGCAGCCCCAAAGTTCAATGTCTACTAAGCAATATGTTCTGCATGTCCACGCTTCTTTGATGAGAGCTTTGCGTTTGCTTTTGTTGCTGGATCTCAGAAAAGTCCTTAGCAGCAGTAGCTAGCATCGTTATCTCCTGTCATTTCACAGGACACAGAAGATATTGCTTAGTAATAATATTATTATTATTATTTTCTTTAGAGAATTTTGTGCGTACTCAGCCCAGATCAAGTATCGACTCCAATCCGCTTGATGAGTGCTACAATACGTCCTCAGAAATCGTGTCACCTCTTGATTGAGACGTTCAACCTGACCGTTAGACTGTGGGTGATAACCTGAAGAGAGACTCACGTTAATGTCCAAGCTTTTGCACATCTCTCTCTAGACCCGTGAGGTGAATTGGGGTCCACGGTCTGACACGATGTCTTCAGGTGGTCCGTAGTGGAGAAAGACATGAGTGAATAACTGCTCGGCGGTCTCCATGGCAGTGGGCAGCTTTGGCAATGGGATGAGACGACATGCTTTAGAAAAACGATCAATCACAGATAAAATTACAGTATTGCCTTTAGATCGTGGCAGATCAGTGATAAAGTCAATAGCGATGTGCGACCAAGGGCGTTGTGGAACGGGCAGAGGTTCTAGACATCCAGCAGGTAACTGACGTGGAGTTTTAGTCATTTGACAGGAAGAACAGTGGGTCACAAACTGGGCCACATCAGCCTGCATTGTGGGCCACCAGAATTAATTCTGCATGATAGTCTGTGTGGCGCTCATACCTGGATGTCCTGTGGCGGGTGTGTCATGCACTAGATGGAGCACACGGTCTCTGTGAGAGGTAGGAACATAAGTACGATCAGCCGGACAGGATGGTGGGGGCGCACAGGCATTGTTCAGCTCAACCAATTCAGTCATGATGTCCCACTGAATGGGAGCTAGAATAATGGAGTCAGGAACTACGGTTTCAGGCACCTGAATTTCCTCCACTGAAGGCTCATGCAGATGGAGAGGGCATCGGCCTTTCCATTTTTGGAGCCAGGTCGGTACGTGATCTGAAAGTTGAATCAGGAAAAGAACAGAGACCACTGGGCTTGACGCGCATTCAACCTCTTTGCGGACTTGACGTACTCTAGGTTCTTGTGGTCTGTCAGAACCGTGAATGGGTGAGAGGCTCCCTCCAACCAATGTCTCCACTCCGAAAAGGCATCTCTCATGGCCAGCAGTTCACGGTCACCCACGTCGTAATTCCGTTCTGCAACTGTCAACTTCCTGGAAAAATAGGCACAGGGGAACATTCTGGGTGGATTACCGTGCCGTTGTGACAGTATGGCCCCCACTCCGGAGCTGGAGGCGTCCACCTCAACCACAAATGGGAGTGAAGGGTCAGGATGATGGAGGATGGGCGCCTGGGAGAAGCGTTCTTGCAGGGTTTTGAAGGCCTCTGTGGCTGCAGGTGTCCACTTCAGCTGTTTGGGAGAGCCCTTCAACAGTGAGGTAAGAGGAGCCACCACGAAGCTGAAACCACAGATGAACCGCCTGTAAAAGTTGGCAAACCCCCAAAAAGCGTTGGAGCCCCTTCACTGACGCGGGTTCAGGCCACTGAAGTACCGCGTCCACCTTGCCCTGATCCATGGCCACTCCCTGGGCATTTATTACGTAACCCAAAAAGGACACCGATGTTTTGTGGAATTCACATTTTTCCAATTTAACATATAGTTTATTGTCAATGAGACGTTGGACGACTTGACGGACGTGCGAGACGCGTTCCTCGATAGTGTTGGAATAGATCAAAATGTCGTCAATGTAAACGATGACATGTTTGTGGGGCATGTCAAGAAACACGTCATTATCAAAAGTCTGGAACACGGAGGGAGCGTTACAGAGACCAAAGGGCATGACAAGGTATTCGTAATGTCCTGTTGTAGTTGAAAATGCTGTTTTCCATTCATCCCCTTCAGGGAGAGGGAGAGGGAACGCCCGTTGCTGGATCCGAGTCTGGCGTAGTCTTCTGTAAGGACGAGGCAGAGTTGTGTGGATCCATATGCAACTGATTTAATAAACAAGGGCAAGACATAGGCTTGGTCAGAGTCCAGGCGTTGTTAAGGTGTGAGCTTCGGACCGCAGTCCGTCTGGCTGCTCTGCGTGAGAGACCTGCCTGACTCAGGAAAACCGCGTCTGCCGGGAGAACTGTGTCTCTGAGCAGCTTTGGGATTTGTGAGCTGGAGGCGACTTTTGAATGTGGAAATTCTGCTCCACACTCCAAACAGTCCTGAGAATCTACAAAAAACCCATATGTTTCCAATCATGTTGACACAAAATAAAGAATTATCTTATTCCTAGATATTTACATGCAGCCAAGATGCACATTGCTGCACGGATTTAGAAAATTATGAGCAAAAAGTCACTTAAAAATAATAATAATAATGAAAGCACGTTCAGGGGATCATCTCGCTCTATACAGCATCTTTGTTTTCAAAGAAACTTGCTATTTCTTCTTCTACGACTATTAACAGTATTTTAGACAGTTCTGCGCCTGTCAACATGATTTATTCTGATCAACCGTGTGGCGCATGGAAACGTTTGTTACAATCGAATTACATTTTTCAGACCCATGTGCACAGTTCTATTCTAATCCAATCTTTGATCTGAATGAGGACATTTTGCACATGTAAGCACAGCTACTGACAGTAAATTGAGAATCTATTCATACCAAAAACCAGCTCAGCCACAAGAACATCGCCACACTGCTTGCCAACACCAGGACAGCAATAGGGTCCACTGCACATTCTTGAGGCTGCAAGAGCCGTTACAGTGAAGCTGTGCTCACAAAGTAGGCGTGTAAACACACATTTCTAGCCTTCGTGTTCAAAATGGTTCGTATCCACATGTAGCTATGAATATCTATGAGACTGTTTTCCACACACACACACACACACACACATATATATGTATTTATCATAAAAAAGTTCAATAGTTAATTGCAAACATGGAAAAAATTAATTGCAATTAAATTTTTTTATTTACAGTGTTTGCCAGCCACTTGTTATCTGCTAATATTCTCAACATGAAATCACAGTCAAAATTTTACATTTAGACCATTTATTTTAAACCCTTTGGAACCTAAGAATTTCTCCGCGAAGAGTATTGCTGTCCATTTAACAAGTTTCCTGGAATTCTGTTTTTTTTTTTCTTTTTTTTCAGTATTTTCCCTTTTCTTATACATTTTCCTCATTGTATTTGTCAAAAATAATAAAACGTTTTTTTGGTGAAGTTTGATCCAGCTGGATTTTAGGTTGGCTGGAATCTGCTCTCAGGTGGAGGTGTGTCCGTCCATTCTGAACTGCTCGTCTTTATAACATCAGCAGGAGGGACTTTACGGTGAACCGCGGAGGTTCCGCAATTTTTAGACTATGCCAGTGCTTGTTGTTGTAGAGAAAATTATGTCAGTCCCCATCCCAAAAAATAATAATGATTGGTTTCCTCGCTGTTGGATTTCAGGAAACAGCTCCGTTCCTCTCCGCCCAAACCAGCGGATCTTTCGCTCTGTGCTGCAGTTGTCGGATCGACGCTCATCTTCTGCCTCATTTATTAAAATAAAAGATCGCTTTTGTCCAAAAACTACAAATAAATGCCATATTATGTCTTTAAATTATCAAAATCTCAATCACAGAATTTATTTTAAAAAATATATATTTATTTTAGACAGAGTTTTATTATGCTGATCACCACAATAGTAAACTACTTAGTGTCAAATTCAATTTTTAAGTTGAGAAAACCATCAACTAAAAATTTTGATTTGATTAATCATTTTAAATGTGTCAAATTACAGAACTTTTGTTAATTGATACAACGTTTCACTTTTTACACTGTGTTAAAAGTGGTAATCCCAATTGACAAATTATTTTTTAACATCATGTTAAGCCTACAAGTGAACTGCATTTCTGAGGGCAGATCCACTGCAGCAGGGCTACGATCTCTTAATGAGTTCTTAATGAAATCTCAGCAATAACTGGTATTTAACATTTTTCTGGATGTTTTAACAAAACCATCTTTTACAAGATCTTTATTGCTTCATGTCTTTTTAGGTGTGATGTTAAAAAGGCTAAACTATGACAATCCTAAGAGTCTGGTGAGGACTTGAAATGAGGAACAGGGATGAGATCCAGGAGGGACACAAACAGGAAGGTAGCAAGAAGTACAATCTGAGTGCTCAGTAATGCGAGGAGAGCATGGATCTTGCCATGAGTTGTTTCCCCTACAGAGCTTATTAAAGCACACACAATCTGCTCACAGCATAGATCATTACGACCAACAGTCCCAGTCAGAATAAGCTCCACAGGCAGAAAAATTGTAGAAGCTGCATGGCCAGCAATCAATATCTGACCTCATTAGAAATAGCATCTACACAGGGTCAAATCCCTCTTATCTCCTCTGTAGTTATTCTTGCGGCTCTGTTCTTTGTGACTGCAGTGATTGGCTGTCATGACTGGCTTTACCTAGGTAAAAGGCCCAGTTACCACTGGATGTGCAGTGTGAATTAGCCCCAATTTTTGGACATGACTTAGACGGTGATTGCAGAAGAAAAGGCCTCAAAAGGCTCACAGAGGAAAAGCCTTGCTAAAGTGCTGAACTGGGCAGAACCAGGTGGAAAGGTTGCATAAAAAGATTTTAGAAAAGAGATATTTTATCCATGTAATTAAAGGGTCAACAAGCACTAAACCAACTTTTTTGTCTGTTTATCTGTAAAAAAAAAGGCACTTTAAAATGTTGTCTGTTGGTCTCTGCAACATTTTTGACAATTGAAAATAAAGGGGAAGAAGAAGATGGCAACAGAGGGAAGCAACATCATAAAACAACCAGGACTAAGTGATAAACTAGAATGGGCGGGGCCTGTCTACACACACACTCTATAGTTACACACACACTTGTTGGCCAAAATAGTCTCTACATTTAAACTAAACATACTCACATATACTATACATATACTACACGTGTACTCAATTCAACTGTAACAGCAGCTCACACACTCCATCATACAAACCCATTCAGATAAAGACTTTCATTCTATCACACAAACGGTTAGTGCTAAGGTGAGCTGATACCTGTGCTCAGGTGAGTGTTTATGTTTCGCTGAGGTGGATGGTGATGGAATGTACTCAGGGGGAGAGCACCCGGCCATCCCCACGCCCAGACCCCTGCCGGGGCAGCAGCTGCAGCCAAGACCCCCCAACACCCGCTATGGAGTCGCGGAGAGAAACCGCCCGCCGGGCAATCCCGCCGAGCACCCAGACCGGGGCACGCGGGACCGCCGCAGAGGCACCCCACACCCAAGAGCAGGAAGGCACAGGAACGCGGGGAGTGCAGGCCCCAGCCCAGCCAGAGGAGCAGCCCCCCCACCCTGCCAGGAGGGCCAACGCGGGACCCCACCCCCGGAGAGCCCCCCAACCCCCGAGGAGCAGCCCATCACCACCCAGCGGCGCAGAGGACCCCCCCGCCCCACCCCAGGTACGAGCCAGGGCCCCCCAAGGGCAACCCACCCCACACTCCAGACAACCGCCCGCCCCCACCGCGAAGGTCCAGGGGGGAAGCAGGGCAGGGGCCGCCCACCCCCGCCGAGCAGAGGGGAACCCAAGAGAAACAGAGGCCCCAAGGAGTGATGTAAACAAGGCCCGACCAGGCACACCCACTGATGGAGTTAAGGAGAGGACTAGTTCTCGAAAGCAGGGACCGGACTCCGCACCACCGAGACCTGGACACCCCCCGGCTCCGATGTAGATTGATCCCCTGCTAAATCTCGGGGATCCCACTCCCGGCGTGGGGAGGAGACCGCCAGGCCCAGGAGACCGGCACCCAAGAGACCAGACCACCAGGCCGAGGTTCCCCGCACCCCCGCCAGGGATGGGGTAGGGGACAGAAGGTCGAAGGTCCCACCTTCCTTGTGTGATGCTTGCGTGTTTGCTTGTTAGAGTGTATGTTTGTGGTGTTAGAGGTGTGTGTACTAAAGGGGTGCGGTTAAAATTGGTGAGAAGGCCTTAACAGGGCACCTCCTGATTTCTCGCAGAGATGCCCCGTCACCCTCCCACCAGCGGCCCTACATGTCTATGGTGCGGTTAAAATTGGCGGAAGGGGCACTGAAAGGACATCGACTGTTTGCTGGCAGTGATGTCCAAGCACCCCCCCACCAAGGGTCCTAAATGTCTAAGGTGCAAATAAAATCGAGGGGAGGGGCAAATCCATGCAGCGGCCACAGGAGGAGGGCCACTGGCAGGTAGTCCACCCCCCGCAGCGCACTGCAATACAGACACCCTCCCCTTCTCCCTATTGCATGTTTGTATGAGGAAGCCCCACCCATCTTTGATCCCCCCAAGACGATGAGATCATGGTGGGTGAAACTGTAAAAAAAATGAAAAGGCCAAACATCGCTTATGAATCCGCCCCCAAAAAATGTCCAAAATACTCTTAATAAAACTAAAACACACGTGTTGGGGCTATCAAAAGAAGGTTTTGAAATTATTATTGGATGGCCACACAACTTTTGGCATGACAACCATTTTTTGGCCAAGTGTGAGATTTGGTGATTTTCACATTTTCCCACGGCATGTAAAAGGAAACCTTTCTTAAAGCAATCTTCACAAAGTTTCACACACATGCCAACATCTTAAGTCTAAAAAAAAGACTACAGAAGTTTTGTTGACCTTTGACCTTGGTAAGAGGCTACCATCTTGAATGAAAAAAAACACATTTAGTCACAGCTGGAAATGAAAACTCATCATAGGGATTTTCATCTATGGTCTCCTAACTTCATCTGTAAGCTACTAGGGAAAACATGCTGCAGCTAGAAGTTGTTGATTTTTGAATGACGTGTGCATGGCGAGTTTGCAACTCTTGTGTTCATAGCTAACTTGCACATTTCTTTAGCAAAATCTTATAAAAATACAAATTACGATACCCTGGCTCAAGATGAAAAAAAAATGATGTAACATATGGTATGACTCTATAAGTAATGTGGGCGTGGGAAACAAAAAAAAAAAAGTGCTGCTCTAAGGTAGCAGGAGAGTGTAGACAGAGGAATGATGGGAAATCAAGTCTGCTTCACTCTGGGCCAAATGTACTGCTCACAGCTCAGAGGTAGATTCTAATGATCTCCTGCCGCTCTGCAGAAACTATGCCCTAGAAAACAACACAAGTTTTTTTTATTTTGGCTAAAAACAGAATCATTAACAGACCACTGAGAAAGATTTTACAGTGGATCCAAAAAGGACTGGAGGGGAACTTTAAACCAACACCATTCTGTGAAATAGTTTATTGTTGATTACGTTGCTGTCAATTTCTTAAAATAGGATCTCATCAATATGTAATTTAATTTACTCAATTTGTTTGCTGAGTTGTTGATGAAGAGAATGTAAAAGTTACTTTAAAACTTGTTTGTGTAAATAATAAAATGAATTGGTATGTTAAATACTCAACATTTTCTAAAATAACATTAAATTGTTAATCTATGTTAGTCTTCAGTGTAGGTATATGTTTTTAGACTTTCCTTAATGTGATTAATAATGCTCATTTATTAAACAAAAGGTTTGTGTGCACAAAAATGTTATTTTTTCACCCTGCACTGGTGGTTTCTTCTCTTAGCTCAGGTCCTCTACCAGAGGTCTGGGAGCTTGAGGGTCCTGCAGTATCTCAGCTGTTCCTGTTCTTTTCTGGACTGAGATGTCTGAGGTCTTTCCAGGGATCTGCTGTAGCCACTCCTCCAGTTTGGAGGTTACAGCCCCGAGTGCTCCAATTACCACGGACACCACTGTCATTTTCACCTTCCAAGCTTTCTCCAGTTCCTCTCTGAGTCCCTGGTATTTCTACAGTTTCTCATGTTCCTTCTTCTTGATGTTACCATGGCTTGGTACTGCCACATCCACCACAGCGGCTTTCCTCTGTTCTTTATCCACCACCACAATGTCTGGTTCTTCATTAACATCCTGTCCGTCTGGATCTGGAAGTCCCACAGGATCTTTGCTCTCTCCTTCTCTACCACTTTCTGAGGTGTTTCCATTTTGACTTTGGGGTTTCCAGTCCATATTCTGTACATGTTTCTGTATATTATTCCAGCTACATGTTTGTGGCGCTCCATGTATGCTTTCCCAGTCAGCATCTTCCACCCTGCAGTTATGTGCTGGATTGTTTCCTGTTACGCCTTGCTGCTGCCTGGCCTCCTTTCCATCCAGTTCCCTTTCGCTCACCTGGCAGGTGTGGCCAATCTCCCTCAATTGCCACCTGGTGTCTATTTCAGACAGAGGTGGCCCCACCAAGCCAGGCAGGGAGCAGAGCAGCAGGCTGGGTTTCAGTTGGTGTGGTGCTGGTTTTGCTTTTGGTTTGTCTCCTTTACTCCCTTTTTTCCTCAGCAATCTTAGATTGCTGGGTTTTGTTGTGTTAGTGTGGGGTTGGACCTTGGTAGTTCTGATTTGCGGGCTTTGTTTCATTTCTGTTCTTTAGGTAGTTTTGGTTATGCAGCCTTTAGCAGGGAGCTGCTGCCTCCGACGGTCGTCATGGCTGGGTCAGCAGTCTCCCTGACTTATTTTATGTTTGGCCAAGGTTCCAACTCCCTTTTGTTTTGTATTTTCTTTAACCAGCACATTAATTATTGAATCTCTCATTTCAGGACACAGGTTTCCATTTATTTTAATAAACTGTGTTCCTTTTATGTTTGGTGTCCAGTTTTTGTTACCGTCCCCATCCCTCACCCCTAGACTCGAGCCGGGTTACTCCCAGGGGACGTAACATTTCTTCTTTGCACAGCCTACAGCCTGGGTCTTGTCTGGTGTGGTAGATCTGAGCCTCTTTCTCTCTGGTGTTCAGGGCTTGTTCCTGTGCTGCCTGGATCAGAGCTTCTGTGCTGTCCTGCAGGCCAGCCCTCTCTAGCCATTGGTAGGACTTCTTGATATCAGCCACTTCAGTTATGGGTTCATTTGGGTTCAGATCTTGTACTTGATGTAATTATGCATCTGGGATGTTTCATCCTGGATTGTAGCTCCTACACCCATTAGTCCTTGCCCTGCTTTCTTGCAGCTGGCATACAGTTTTCAAGTACAAGATTTGGAGTGGAATCCTCCATGTACAGTGAGGAACTTGTTTCCTCCAGCCACAAGTAAGGAGTTTGGGGACTAGTTAGGATGGAAGCCAATGTCCTGAAGAAAACATCTGATATCCATATATAATAATCCTCCCTTATTTGTGGTGCTTTGGGTCCAGGGAAATACGGAAATACGTCGATTCCGCAAATACAGAGAACCTACACGCCCCCGTCTCCCCCCCTGCGGCCGAAGAATGTCTGTTACCAATCCATACTCATCAAAAACCCTTTGTAAAACATTTACTAAAGAACATTGGAGTATTGCTCAACATAATGATTTTTTTTTTTTTTTTTCAGAACAGCAGCATACTTTATGATGGAGATGAGGAGTCACTCGGCCTCTCTGTGCCTTAAACCAGGAGCGTGCGCCTCCTCATTCGTCACATAATAAACGCCTGCTCCAGATGATAATTACCTTCCACGATTATCTTCTTCAGCATATCAGATTTTTTTGGACCGCTTCTGAAACAGCTGATGACATTTCTCCATGCAGGAGCAATTCTCTATGCACACACCCAATCACACACGGATGGCAGCATCACTGCCAAATACTGAGACCAACCTATTATCATCTGGAGCAATTTAGGGTACAGTGTCTTGCCCAAGGATGCTTTGACACAAGGGCAACTAAGGTGGGAACCAAACCTGCAACTTCCAATCAGAGGTTGACCACACTACCTTTTTATCATGACCACCTCATCAAGTACATATGTGTGGAATATGGACTGGAAATCCCAAGGTCAAAGTGGAAAACGCCTCCGAAGGTTTTTTTTTATTTATTTTTTATTTATTTTATTTTTTTTTTGGTAAATTCATTTATTTAAAAGGGACAGAACAAAAAACATTGTTACAGTTTCAAATGCAACTGATGCCATGTCCACAGGCCATCTAGCTAACACGTAATATGCAGACCAGATCCCTGAGAATATATTAAAAAAAACAACAAGCAACAGAGACACAAAAATCGACAACAAAATACATATAATCCTTAACAATCACATTAAAACACTGGCAAAATAATGGCTCTAATGTTCTCCGGCTTGATTAGACATAAGACATTGTTTTACTTTACCACTAACTTCTAAAAAAGTATTTTATACAATTTTCAAAACTTAATAAATTGTGCTTTTCTAAAATTCAACAGTGGTGCCATTTCATTGGCTTTTGGTCCAGGACTTTTAGAGTTTGTCTATAAAAAAAAAAAAAATACACATTTCATTGCTGACTGACTGACCTGTCTCCAGACAATGATGAGTAGGAAAATTCATGTTAGTCTGAACAGTTTTTATATGGGCATCAAATGCTAAATGTGAAAAAAACACTCCCAGATATTTAAATTCATCAATGTTGTGGATTGGTTGACAATGAATTTGTATCTGAAAGTTATCTGTGGGTTTTGATCGTAATGAAAAACACATTTAACCAGTTTTGGGATAATTATCCCTTTGATCCACAACATATTCACACCCCTTCTAATGACCAACATGGGTAAAAAATGACCCACACTTGTTTTCTATGTGTGTTCAGAATTGCATAGGGTACTTTTGTTAGATCTTTTGAAATATATAGATTATTATTGTTGAATATAAATAAAATATAAATATAAAGTTTTCTTTATATATCTTGTTTTGTATTAATACAGATTATTATTTCCATTTTTTCTTTCATACTTTCTGGACAAAAATGTTTTTGTTTATATTGCTACATCAAATTTACATACATGGGTCAAAAATGACCCAGTTGTTTAAGTGGGATTTTAATACAATAATTTAATACTATAATAATAATATTTGTTTTAAAGTAATATTATTTCAAGTTGGGCCAAAAACATGTCTTTAATTGCAACATGTTTATTTCTATTTTGTGACACATACCTCTGATAACATAACATGTTTGTCTGCTCCAGGACAGCTGTGGGTACATCAGTAGTTTACCATCAGCAACTATAAAAGAGGAGTGAATGAATTATGGATACTCATTGTAAGCGCTTTGAGCGTCTGGAAAAGCGCAGATAAATCCAATCCATTATTACTATGATTATTATTATTATTATTTTAGTTAAAGCGGAGTTAATGTAGCCACGAGGGGCCCAAGCCAGGGTCTCATTGTGCCGGTCCCAAGCCCGGATAAATACAGAGAGTTGTGTCAGGAAGGGCATCCGACGTAAAATCTTGCCAAATCAAATATGCGAATCAGATCTACAAAATCCATACCGGATCGGTCGAGGCCCGGGTTAACAATGACCGCCATCGGTGCTGTTCACCGACAGGGTGCCGGTGGAAATTGGACTACTGTTGGTGGAAGAAGGAGAGGAGGAAGGCGGGTTCGTAGGGAGAGAGAGAAGAGGAAAGTCACTAGTGTTGGACTGAGAGTTGGGACTTTGAATGTTGGAACTATGACAGGAAAGGGTAGAGAGTTAGTGGACATGATGCAGAGGAGAAAGGTAGACATACTGTGTGTCCAGGAGACCAGGTGGAAAGGTAGCAAGGCTAGAAGTTTAGGAGCAGGGTTCAAGTTGTTCTATCATGGTGGAGATGGGAAGAGAAATGGAGTAGGAGTTATCCTAAAGGAGGAGTTTGTTAGGAGTGTTGTGGAGGTAAAAAGAGTGTCAGATAGAGTGATGAGTCTGAAGATAGAAATGGAGGGTGTCATGTTCAATGTTGTTAGTGGGTATGCCCCACAGGTAGGATGTGAGCTGGAAGAGAAGGAGAAGTTCTGGTTGGATCTTGATGAAGTGATGATGAGCATCCCTGGAAATGAGAGAGTTGTCATTGGTGCAGATTTCAATGGTCATGTTGGTGCAGGAAACCGAGGTGAGGAGGAGGTGATGGGCAGGTTTGGTATCCAGGAGAGGAATGTAGAAGGACAGATGGTGGTTGATTTTGCAAAAAAGATGGAAATGGCGATAGTGAATACATTCTTTGAGAAGAGACAGGAACATAGAGTGACCTATAAGAGCGGAGGTAGAAGCACACAGATAGACTACATCTTGTGTAGACGGTGTAATCTGAAGGAGATCAGTGACTGTAAAGTAGTGGTTGGTGAGAGTGTTTCCAGACAGCACAGGATGGTGGTGTGTAGAATGACTCTGGTGGTGAAGAAGATGAAGAAAGAGAGGGCAAAGGCAGAGAAGAGGACAAACTGGTGGAAGCTGAAAAAAGAAGATTGTTGCATGACTTTTAAGAAACAGTTGAAACAGGCTCTGGGTGGTCAGGAGGTACTCCCAGATGACTGGATAACTACAGCTAATGTGATCAGGGAGACAGGTAGGAGTGTACTTGGTGTGTCATCAGGAAAGAGAGTTGATAAGGAGACTTGGTGGTGGAATGAGGAGGTGCAGGAGTGTATACGGAGTAAGAGACTAGCTAAGAAGAAGTGGGACACTGAGAGGACTGAGGAGAGTAGACAGGAGTACAGGGAGATGCAGCGTAAGGTGAAAGTAGAGGTGTCAAAGGCCAAACAAAGAGCTTATGATGACTTGTACGCTAGGTTGGGTAGTAAGGAGGGAGAGACTGACCTGTACAGACTAGCAAGGCAGAGAGATCGAGATGGGAAGGACATGCAGCAGGTTAGGGTGATCAAGGATAGGAATGGTAATGTGGTGACAGGTGTCAGTGGTGTAATGGAAAGATGGAAAGAATACTTTGAAGAGTTGATGAATGAAGAGAATGAGAGAGAACAAAGAGTAGAAGAGGTGACGGTTGTGGAGCAGGAAGTAAGAAAGATTAGTAAAGGTGAAGTGAGAGGGGCTTTGAAGAGGATGAAGAGTGGAAAGGCTCTTGGTCCTGATGATATACCTGTGGAGGTATGGAAGTGTCTAGGAGAGATGGCAGTGGAGTTTTTGACCGGGTTGTTCAACAGGATCTTAGGTGGTGAGAAGATGCCTGAGGAATGGAGGAGAAGTGTGATGGTGCCCATTTTTAAGAATAAGGGAGATGTGCAGAGTTGTGGTAACTACAGAGGAATAAAGCTGATGAGCCATACAATGAAGGTGTGGGAAAGAGTAGTGGAAGCCAGACTAAGAGCAGAAGTGAACATTTGTGAGCAGCAGTATGGTTTCATGCCAAGAAAGAGCACTACAGATGCAACATTTGCTTTGAGGATGTTGATAGAGAAGTACAGAGAAGGTCAGAGAGAGCTCCACTGTGTCTTTGTAGATCTGGAGAAAGCTTATGACAGAGTGCCCAGAGAGGAACTATGGTATTGTATGAGGAAGTCTGGAGTGACAGAGAAGTATGTCCGAGCAGTGCAGGACATGTATGAGGGCTGTAAGACAGTGGTGAGGTGTGCTGTAGGGGTGACAGAGGAGTTCAAGGTGGAGGTGGGATTACATCAGGGATCAGCTCTGAGCCCCTTCCTGTTTGCAATGGTGATGGACAGACTGACGGATGAGGTTAGACAGGAATCACCATGGACTATGATGTTTGCAGATGATATTGTGATTTGTAGTGAGAGCAGGGAACAGGTGGAGGTGGAGTTAGAGAGGTGGAGGTTTGCCCTGGAAAGGAGAGGAATGAAGGTTAGCCGCAGTAAGACAGAGTACATGTGTGTGAATGAGAGGAACCAGAGTGGAAGAGTGAGGTTACAGGGAGAAGAGATAAAGAAGGGGGAGGAGTTTAAGTATTTAGGGTCAACAGTACAGAGTAATGGAGAGTGTGGAAAAGAAGTGAAGAGGAGAGTGCAAGCAGGTTGGAATGGGTGGAGAAAAGTGTCAGGTGTGATGTGTGACAGAAGAGTTTCAGCACAAATGAAAGGAAAGGTGTACAAGACTGTGGTGAGACCAGCCATGTTGTTTGGACTAGAAACAGTGGGACTGAAGAAAAGACAGGAAGCAGAGCTGGAGGTAGCAGAGATGAAGATGCTGAGGTTCTCTTTGGGAGTGACCAGGATGGATAGGATCAGGAATGAATACATCAGAGGGACAGCACATGTTAGAGGTTTTGGAGATAAAGTCAGAGAGGCCAGACTGAGATGGTTTGGACATGTTCAGAGGAGAGACAGTGAATATATTGGTAGAAGGATGCTGAGTCTAGAGCTGCCAGGAAAGAGGTCTAGAGGAAGACCAAAGAGGAGGTTTATGGATGCAGTGAATGAAGACATGAAGGTGGCTGGTGTTAGAGTGGAGGATGCTGAAGACAGGCTTAGATGGAGGAAACTGATTCGCTGTGGCGACCCTTGAAGGGAAAAGCCGGAAGGAAAAGAAGAAGATTTTAGTTAAAGCAGAGACTGTCCAAACAGCATTCACATATTCAGGAGCTGCCTCCCAGTCTTTAGTAAAAGTGTGTGCCGTCTGTCATTCATTGCTCCCACTAACACAGTTACACATTTCTGCTTTTCCTCTGGTGGCACCGGGAACCTGTCTTATAGGACCTGAATGGCACTTTGTGGAGCGTAATCAAACACTTATTGAGCAGGGCTGAATCCCAGTGACTTGCACAGAGTCACATTCTGAAAAATTGTGCACAAAGTTTGACATTGCACGCAACCTTGCATGTGGAGAGCGCGGACTCTCCAGAAAGCTCAAACTCAGACGCATGCTCCATCATAGTTTCACCTGAGTGGGGAAACAGATGACACAGGACGTAGTAACGTCTCTTGACTGAACAAAGGAACGCTGCCAGACAAATCCTCTGCGTGTTTTCAGGACTGCGCGTGCGTGATAGCTCTGAAATGCTGGCTGATCTTATGCGTTTGTTGCACTAAGGTGCGTGTCTGCAGTAACTTGAGATGTGTTAACTTTATCGCCATCCACATAGTTTCCCAAGAACATGACTTACCAGAATTACTGTCTGTGACTCACCTGTTCCCCTCAAAATGTGCACAGCGTGATCGTCCGAGGGCTCGCCGCTGCTGTGTCAGTGAGAAATGGTCCGACAGTCAATCGAGCGGAGACTTTTCAAAGTTTCACAAGAACATTTGACAGATTTTGGAACTTGGTACAAACAAAAGGCTCAGCGAATTATAAGGTGTATGGACAATTTTTTGAAAAAAGCTTAGGCTTTAAGTGCAGTTTATAGTGCAGAGAATATGATACAGTTCACAATTATATCAAAAATGATCTTAGGTAATGTTAGAATAATTTTAGACATATGCCTTATGACATACATGGAAAAACACATAATGAAATGTAATTTATTTGAAAGTTATGTCCTGTAAATACTGAGCCACGCATGAAATAACAGAAAATCAAAATGGGTTATTTTAGACCCATGTTACGCATTAGAGAGGTAGAGATACAAAAACAGTTTTTACTCAAAAAGTAAGAAATCAAGTTAATTAGGGAATACTTAACTAATGAATGATAATATTAATTTATTGCAAATATATAACAAATGAAAACTCAGTCCAGTCCTTTTTTACCCTTGTTTGCATTAAAGGGTTATAGTTAAACACTTATCTTCAATCCACTGAGACACTGACCATCTGTCTGTTCAACAGCTCTGCAACCTTATCTGGAGCCTTTGCTGAGACATAGATAACAGTGTCATCAGTGTACAGCTGGCACTCAGCCTGTGTGTAGATGTTTTGGAGTTCATTGACGTAAAGACAGAACAGTAGTGGACCCAGGATTGAACTTTAAGGAACCCCCCTTTAATATTCACTAGGAGCCAATATGGTGCCATTGATTTTTACACTCTGTATCCTAGACTCCAGATATGTAGAACCAGGTGAGACCAGGAGTAAACCAGGTGAGAGCTTGTTAAGAAACAGTCTTGTAGTTGAAAAGAACGAGAAAGTAAAGGTCCTGTAGAACTTCCAGATACAGACTGACAGGATGGTAATGATTAACCAACTAGATGGTGGATGAAGAACACAGGAAAACTCTTGTGGTGGATGTCACAGTACCAAATGATGGTAACATCAAGAAGAAGGGGCATGAGACACTAGAATAAAAAGGAAAATAAAATTAGAAACTAGACAAATGCCAGGAACCCAAGAGAAGTGAAGAATGTTTGGAAGGAGAAGAACACACCATCATCAGCGTGTTCTACCATCAGGTAGCTGTTCCTGCTACCATCAGGAACACACTACACCTGACAGCGTAGTGTGTTCCCATAGTTTACCTTGGTCCCAGCTCTCTGCAGGTCATTCCTTTGGTCCCCTGAGTGGTTCTGGGACTTTTGCTGACGGTCGTTGACCCCATAGGGTGAGACTTTGCGCAAAGCCCCAGACTGAAAAAGATGATTAGTAGTCCTTCTTGCTTTCCATTTTTAAATGATTGCATTTGATTTCTGGCCAACAATCTGCTTACCTTTACCAGATTAAGATTTTTCTGCTCCACCTTTTTTTCTCAGGTTTTCTCATCAGTTAATAAACAGTGAACTGCTTTGGATTTTATGTCATCTGTTCATATATAAATCACAGTATAATCTCAGTTACCTTAAACTGGTTTCCTTTTTGTTTGTGTAGAGAGAGAATAACATGCATCATTCTTTTCCCCAAAAGGTCCTCCTCATCTGTCTCACTTTGAAGCACATAAGACATAGCTTTGATTTAAACTGACAGTGAAGTGTCGTTCGAATATTAGGGGATGGAAGAGATGGAAAAAACTGCCCTAAATTTCTTGCTAAGTGCTTTTAGACAGACTCTGGAGTGTGTAAAGATTCATTTTTCTTAATTTGATTGCTTCTAAATGTTTCCTTTGATGTAATTTAAGCCTGCTTTCCTTTTCTCTTGTTTTTCCAGAGAGCTGATCTGGCAGTGGCTCCCCTTGCCATCACATACGTGCGTGAGAAGGTTATAGACTTCTCTAAGCCCTTCATGACGCTGGGGATAAGTATCCTGTACCGCAAGCCAAATGGGACCAACCCCGGGGTCTTCTCCTTCCTCAGCCCTCTTTCGCCTGATATCTGGATGTATATTCTGCTGGCTTACTTGGGTGTCAGTTGTGTGCTGTTTGTCATAGCCAGGTAACATGTCACTTCAAGAAATAACAGCTCTTCACTTAAAACATGCTTAGCTGAGCCTACTTGGGTCAACAGTCTTTTGATCGTATTGAAGGTCTTAGATCAGCAGTTGTCAACAAAACACCAAACTCTTGATTCCGTGGTGTGTTCAGGGGTTGGGACATGAGAAGTATTACATTAAATATGACTTTTTTCACTTAGCAGGCATGAGAAATGAATAGTTTTGTGCAAAATGCCTTGGCATTGCTTTAGGATCTGTCTTCTACTCACACTACTGATGCCAAGGAAAAGATGAATGATGGTAGTGTCACCAACACACACAGACCAGGCATGTGAGCTCACTTTCCATGTGTCTGTGGATTATTTTTGATTGTCTGAGGTGTGTGATGATTAATTTTGGCCACTGATTGGGTTTTTTTTTTGGTTCTAGTGCCAAAGCGGTTCTTTGGTTTTGGTTCCTAATCTGTGCCAATTTTGGTACTTCAGTAACAAAATTTAATGGCTACATATTCCCAAATCAACACATTCTCATCCCCTAAGTCACATATTGATGCAGGGTTAAGACCTCTGTGTCAAAAATTGACATTATGGGTGTGGTCATTTTTTTGACGTGCTGTTCCTATTAAATCAGAGCTCCCAACCTCTGAGCCGCAAACCGGTCGCCCGCCACTCTTTTACTGTGATTTCGCTGCTCGCCGCCTGTCAAACATGTGATCCTAAGCTAGACACCGCGGCTGAGGGGACGCAGTGTTTGCAGGGTTACCGGGGCTTTGATCTTACTCGGGCGGGGGGGTCTAGATGACACCCGCTTCCACTGCTTCTGTGTCTCTGTGACTGAGCTTGAAGGTTGTCCAGCATTAACCTGGGGTGGGGGGGGTGGGGGGGTGGAGAGCTTTTTTATTATTGTCTCGACGAAAATAAGTAAAACATCACAGTTCAGGAGACCCCAGCAGGCTGCCCCCTCCCCACAGCAGCTGTCTGCCGGCGTATTGAGCGAGCTCCACTGAAGTCCGAAGGCTGGCCACAGCCAGACAGCCACCGAGCCGCAACAGGACAAAAACGCTCGTATTAGATTAGTATTTTATCCGCTGATCGGGTCACTGAAAACGTGATGTGTCAAAAGCTGAGTTCCTGATTGGCTGATGCGACGCAGCGGCCTGTCAAACTTCTGTGATCTGCTGTGAAATGCAGCCAGACATTCAAGTGCGTGCTCGTGGTCGCCCCGTCAACAGTCTTATATGAGCCCGCCCACTATCACAGGAAAGGCGGAAGGATTGACTAGAACTTCAGCATACTGAACAGAGTAGAAGTGGGTGACATTTCCTAAGACAAACAGACCTTCAATGAAACTAATTGCAGCAGCTTCTTTCAGTTTCAGTAGAACGGCATAAATCATAGCGGTTCCTACTTGGAACTGAATTTTGGTGCCCAACACTGGTGATGGTCAATGAAAAAGGCGGGACCACTTGCGTTTTTAAACGGTTCGGTTTTATAGTGAATATTGTTGCATCCCTTATATATATATATATATATATATATATATATATATATATATATATATATACATATACACATTTTTTTTCTTGCTTGTCAGTTGGAAAATGTTTCATGTGAAGCACTTTCATTGGAAAAAGTTCTCTACAAATAAAGTTTGATTTAAGTAATATGTAATAAGGATGTACATATATATGTGTGTACATCCTTATGACATAAATATATATATATATATAAGAATGTTGTCTGTACTATGTAACGAGCGGTGGATGACATAACAGATAACAGGGCTGAACACACCTGAACCAGGTAATCAGTCATGAGTAGGGACTCAAACAATTACCTGGTTCAGGTGTGTCCAGCCAATAAGAACATGCCAGTGCAGGGTATATTGGAAAACATGCAGGAAGGTGGCTCTTGAGGACCAGAGTTCCCTACCCCTGTGTTAAGTTAAAGTCTCATAATTTGTCACACACCTAGGTCTGTGAAATTTACTCTCCACATTTGACTCATCCCTTGGGGTAGTGGTGAGCTGCAGACACAGCCGCGCTTTGGAAACATTTGGTGGTTTAACTCCCCAATACAACACTGGGTCCCATCTTTAGAGTCTTTGGTATGACTTGGCTGGGACTTGAACTCACAATCTTCCAATCTCAGGGCGGACACTCTACCGCAAGGCAACTGAGCTGGTGTGTGCAAATGTGGGCTTGTGGATGTAGAGCTATACAATTACAGATTAACCTAGAAATGAGTGCCCAATCCTATACTGAACTCAACCTATCGATTTGCTTCATTGTGATGTCTCCCTCCTGCTTGTAGATCACTCCCAGCAGTAAAGAAAGACTATAGGGTTAGAGATTTTATGTTTTTGGACTATCATAAGGAAGGAAGCTTTTAATTAAAAGCTGTTGAGAGCAATCTGAACATTTCATCAGTGTTGGACTTATCCGACAGTGAGGCTGAAAGCTGCTGTTTCATGTTGCTGTCTCTCTGTTTATAGTTAATCATAGTTTATTAATTCATATGTTGCCAAAAAACGACCTTAATCAAACAAGACGCCACACTTTCAAAGCTCAAAAAACAATAAAACAAGAGCTAAAGGTTTAAAAGTATAAATAAGTAACATAAAAATCTAAAAACACCAGAAAACACATTCTGATTATATACACTTAGGCAACTTATAAAGAAGACATTTTTATGTGCAATGGATTGTGGTCAATATCAGTCAGCGCTGATGCACACTGGTTTTTCACAGAGACTTCTGTAAAATTCTCAGGGCTTTAGATTTTGGAATTACAGATTTGGACACCCCAACAAAATGGCAAACGCCCAATTCAGTGCACCGAATAGAGGTGAATTCTGACACAACCTGTAAATACATGTATTGATAAAATAACTATGATTTGAATCTTCTGTGTATACCCATGGGTCTTCAGGTTACCCACCACTTGTCGAACAGTATCCACAAGGTTTATACAGATACATGCATTATCATTACAAAATATTATTGCCTTATCTACACAGTAATTACAGGGGAAATAGCAACAGGGTCAAACTGGAGCTTTTTCTCACAGATCTAATTTTGCACAATAACTGTGCACTTTATTTTATTTTTTTAAAGCTCAGCATGTTTTCTTTTGGATGGAAGCATCTCAGTGTACACCACAGGAGGGTGAAGGGTTACTTAACCCTGTCCCACACCAAGTGTGCGTTATTAACTGAGGAGAAACCAGTGGTTTGTGCTCTTGCTTCACCGTGAGAAGATCCAAACCCAGGCTGGGACTTTTCTGTGAGAAGGTGATGGTCTCCCGGTGCGTGGATGGGTTTTCTCTGAGCACTCCCACTTCCTCCCATGTTCCTAAAACATGGTCCATTGATTATTCTAAAGTGTTCCTATGTGTGAGTGAGTCACCCAGTTACCCTGAAGGGGATACAGGAGTTAAGAATGGATGGATGGATGGATATTCTATATTCATCTTCCTACTGTAGGCAGTGGCAAAGATTTAAAATCACTTGGTTTCAGGGACTGACTGATGCAACACTGGTTCTTTTCTGTATATTGCTAATAACAGCGTGTATGTGTTACCTGGATGTATTGGCCTTTTTTAAAAACCTTTAATACCCTCGAAGCAGCTCTTGCTCTCAGATCAAAACCTCCTTTAAAGGTCATTTTGGGTTAAGCTGAGCAGTTGTGAGTGTCTGGCTTTACTCTGGTCAGTCACAACAGTAAAAATGTTTTCACACTGACTCTGGTGCTTTTTAAAAATATTTTATCCTTCATTATTGGAAATTAACCAGGTATGTGGGACACTAGGAGGATGTCTCCCTCACTGAGTCATCACTTTAAAATCTTCAGATAAGGTTTTGATCAATTGTTCTTTTGGGACTGAATCCACAATTTAGAAAATCAGAAAACTGGCCCTACTAATACGGGGTCCTGGCTTTAACTGCTGTTTGAAGAAAAAGAAGAGGTAAAATGTATGTTAACTTTAACATTTTTGGGCTCTTATGTAGCCTCAGCCCAACAATTTTATGGTTAACTCACTCACCTTTTCCAATGTTACTGGCAATATGATTACATAAGGGAAAGAAAAGCAGCAACTGTCATCTAAGTTGGCTCAGAATATGCATCTCACTGTTTAAGTTCCCTCTCAGCAAACATATGGGTAAGTCTAGCGTTTCCCTCACTTTATGCTCATATTTGTCTACCATTTCACATACTGGGGTTTAGATGCATGTTTAGCCAGAGTCTAGCCCACAACTCCTGCTGAACCTGAAAAATGAGAAATGTAAAGTTGAATTTCAGTCTGTGAGAAGAGATGTAGAGCTTCCTTTCTTCTGTTACAACACCTGCTCTGAAAATGTTTTCTGTAACAGCTTCAGCATGCTAACTCACTTCAGTCAACCTATATTCAGTGCAGGACCAAAAAAAACTATCCATACACCTGAGTTGCAGGTCCTGCAGTGCCCTGATCACGGATCTATTTTCTGACGGTTCGGTCCTCTAGTTTGTCCTTCATTTTTACAGAACACAGAAGTTATAAGTATTAGTAACTCAGTGCTTCACAGAAGCTTCCAGCATTGAAGCAGTGAAGACATGAAGCAAAGCAGATCAACAAAGCTTCACATCCCTGCTGTTCAGAGCCATGTGTTCCATGATATTTGAAGCATCTGTAGCATTTCACTTGTATGTGGATAAGAAAATGATCACAAACCAGAGCAACCTGTCCAAAGAGTCTCTGTAAATATCAGTATTTTTTATTTATACTGCTCATAATATCTGATGATTTTATCTAATTAAAATTTGTTTATTGAACTGTTTAAATTAGCTTTTATATTTTATTCTTTGTGACATTTCATTGGTTTAAAAATATTAGAAATTTTCCAAAACAATAAATTACAAAGGATCTTCCTACCATTATAGAGTAGCATTGGATATGGAGTGAAGCCATTCAGCCAAAGCTCTGAAATGAAGCTCACTGGAGGGGTGATCTTTAAGAAACCCCTTTACACAAAATGCTAAGCCTCGTGTCCACTGAGTACTCCGGTACAGTACAATACGGTCTGCTATTTTGAGCGTTTCCATTGTTAGATGGATCCATTAAAAAGTTCCGACCCTTCTCTCTTGAGGGCCCTCATCGGCTGTAGGTCCATAGAAAGAGAAAACAGGGCGGGGCCGCTGAGCCCACCCATTGATTGGCAAAAAATGACGACATTAGAAAGCACCAATATAGCGCTAAGCTAGCGATTCAGTTTTCCACTTTACGGCAATCTTCTTTCAAACAACATTAAATTCCTGTCAGAATCACCCTGCTTATTTATTTTATTTTTTTTTAACTTATCCTGTCCAACAGCTGAGCAAAGAGATGTGGGCTGAGAGCCTCTGGGCAGATTTTACTGTCACAACAGGGATTTATTGAGTATTAACCCCTGTTGTATTCAATGCTAAACTTTATTTATATAGATTATGTTTTATTTTATTTTATTTTTTCTTTGTTTTTGGACCGGAAGAAGAAGATGGCAACAGAGGGAAGCAACAGGACTAAGTAACAAACTAGAATGGGCGGGGCCTGTCTACACAGACACTCTATAGTTACACACACACCTGTTGGCCAAAATAGTCTCTACATTTAAACTAGTCATAATGTGCACAATGCAACTGTAACTGCAGCTTATTTTCATTTCTCCATTTGTGGTTTCACTTATTCGTGGATTTATTTTTCCAATCATGTGACTCCTCCGTTTTGTCACAAAAACTCTGACAACTCAAGACACTGGAATGAAGTTTTTACTTCCGAAAGTGCAGGAGGGCTGTGGGAATTTCCATGAAAAGGAGCGCAGCTGAAAAGCACACCAGCCTGTCCGCTACGCACCCTCAGGCGCTCGCAGTCTCACACCAAGATTCAGCTCCAAAATCAGCTCCAAAATTTCCTGATAACCGTGGATAAGTATCATCCAGAACAGGTGTTTATTATGGATGAAACCAGATCATTCTGGATACAGAGATGTGCTCTTGCACTTAACTGATGCAGAAGGAAACACACGTTTTTTTTCTTTTTTTACAGCACAGAGAGACGCAGTGACAGTCCTCGTGAAAAATTCACAGTTTATTGTTCTGGATAAAAAAAAACTCTTTTCCGGTTCACGAGCAAGCAGATGCGTGTCTTCAACTCTCCTCAACTCTTCGTCTTTTCAAAATTCATTTACAAGCAACTGTGATCACAAAGCTACTGCAAAACAGCAATAATTCTGCAATAAGGAGAGTTCAACATGGGACAGAAGAAAAATCTGGAAGCCGACTTGATGGAGCTTAAAGCTGCACTAGCCAACATCCAGTCTAAACTAATTCCACTGCTTCTAATGAATGCTAACATATCAACACAGATGGAGCTTGATGCTAAGCTATCACCACTGCTACAACCCGTGGAAGATTTCCGACAGGAAAAGGCACGTAGCAAACAACGAGATAATCAGCAAGATCTCCTGGAGAGAACAATGAACGACGTGGATCAACAAGTAAGAATGAACAACATCATTCTCACTGGACGTCAATTCAAACCTCGGACTCGGCCTGGTGCAACTAATGTTAGCACGGACGCTAACAGAGCTGTTGGAGATGCTAATGAGTCTGTGGAGAATCAAATTGGATTATTTCTCACATCTAAATTGATTTCCTTTGATCTAAATACTGTTGAGGTCTGTCATCCGCTTTCTCAGAGAAAGAATTTGGATAAAGAAGTGATCCTGATCAGGTTTGTGAATCAAAAGCACAAGATAGCTCTGATGAAACAACGAAAACACCTGAAGGGTTCGGCTCTTTATCTAAATGATCATCTGTCAAACTATCACGCCGATATAGCAAAACACAGTACACTCCAACAGAAGAGAAAACAGAACCAAGGAACTTGGTTGCAGAACTCCAGGATCTTTGTCAAACCACTCGGTCCACCAGACCTGACTGAACCACTGGAGATCAAAAGCATAAAAGACTTCACGAACTGTGGGATTATGGATGTCTGAGCCTTTAATTGATGCAAAATAAGTGTGAAATATGATTTCAAGAAAACAACGCCCAGAATCTACCACTTCTGAAGGTGAACTTTGACCTGATTTTCAGCTGACCTTGAGGACAATTCACTCATACCAGCTGTAGGACAGTCTGCAGTCATAACAACGACGTTAAGAAGGATTACATGGCCTTAAATCTGTGGATAGTCTTGGTTTCCTAACCTGTGATGCATCACTAATTCTGCACATATTCTAGATTTTTTTTTTCTTTTTCCTTCTTTCTCCTAAATTGTGATCGATTACTTCTTCTTTTCCTTTCGGCTCTTCCCTTCAGGGGTCGCCACAGTGAATCAGTTTCCTCCATCTAAGCCTGTCTTCAGCATCCTCCACTCTAACACCAGCCACCTTCATGTCTTCATTCACTGCATCCATAAACCTCCTCTTTGGTCTTCCTCTAGACCTCTTTCCTGGCAGCTCTAGACTCAGCATCCTTCTACCAATATATTCACTGTCTCTCCTCTGAACATGTCCAAACCATCTCAGTCTGGCCTCTCTGACTTTATCTCCAAAACCTCTAACATGTGCTGTCCCTCTGATGTATTCATTCCTGATCCTATCCATCCTGGTCACTCCCAAAGAGAACCTCAGCATCTTCATCTCTGCTACCTCCAGCTCTGCTTCCTGTCTTTTCTTCAGTCCCACTGTTTCTAGTCCAAACAACATGGCTGGTCTCACCACAGTCTTGTACACCTTTCCTTTCATTTGTGCTGAAACTCTTCTGTCACACATCACACCTGACACTTTTCTCCACCCATTCCAACCTGCTTGCACTCTCCTCTTCACTTCTTTTCCACACTCTCCATTACTCTGTACTGTTGACCCTAAATACTTAAACTCCTCCACCTTCTTTATCTCTTCTCCCTGTAACCTCACTCTTCCACTCTGGTTCCTCTCATTCACACACATGTACTCTGTCTTACTGCGGCTAACCTTCATTCCTCTCCTTTCCAGGGCAAACCTCCACCTCTCTAACTCCACCTCCACCTGTTCCCTGCTCTCACTACAAATCACAATATCATCTGCAAACATCATAGTCCATGGTGATTCCTGTCTAACCTCATCCGTCAGTCTGTCCATCACCATTGCAAACAGGAAGGGGCTCAGAGCTGATCCCTGATGTAATCCCACCTCCACCTTGAACTCCTCTGTCACCCCTACAGCACACCTCACCACTGTCTTACAGCCCTCATACATGTCCTGCACTGCTCGGACATACTTCTCTGTCACTCCAGACTTCCTCATACAATACCATAGTTCCTCTCTGGGCACTCTGTCATAAGCTTTCTCCAGATCTACAAAGACACAGTGGAGCTCTCTCTGACCTTCTCTGTACTTCTCTATCAACATCCTCAAAGCAAATGTTGCATCTGTAGTGCTCTTTCTTGGCATGAAACCATACTGCTGCTCACAAATGTTCACTTCTGCTCTTAGTCTGGCTTCCACTACTCTTTCCCACACCTTCATTGTATGGCTCATCAGCTTTATTCCTCTGTAGTTACCACAACTCTGCACATCTCCCTTATTCTTAAAAATGGGCACCATCACACTTCTCCTCCATTCCTCAGGCATCTTCTCACCACCTAAGA
Source organism: Oryzias melastigma (assembly GCF_002922805.2). NCBI lineage: Eukaryota > Metazoa > Chordata > Actinopteri > Beloniformes > Adrianichthyidae > Oryzias > Oryzias melastigma. Next base: position 17,568,840 of record NC_050527.1, on the reverse strand, counting down.
TCCTGTTGAACAACCCGGTCAAAAACTCCACTGCCATCTCTCCTAGACACTTCCATACCTCCACAGGTATATCATCAGGACCAAGTGCCTTTCCACTCTTCATCCTCTTCAAAGCCCCTCTCACTTCACCTTTACTAATCTTTCTTACTTCCTGCTCCACAACCGTCACCTCTTCTACTCTTTGTTCTCTCTCATTCTCTTCATTCATCAACTCTTCAAAGTATTCTTTCCATCTTTCCATTACACCACTGACACCTGTCACCACATTACCATTCCTATCCTTGATCACCCTAACCTGCTGCATGTCCTTCCCATCTCGATCTCTCTGCCTTGCTAGTCTGTACAGGTCAGTCTCTCCCTCCTTACTACCCAACCTAGCGTACAAGTCATCATAAGCTCTTTGTTTGGCCTTTGACACCTCTACTTTCACCTTACGCTGCATCTCCCTGTACTCCTGTCTACTCTCCTCAGTCCTCTCAGTGTCCCACTTCTTCTTAGCTAGTCTCTTACTCCGTATACACTCCTGCACCTCCTCATTCCACCACCAAGTCTCCTTATCAACTCTCTTTCCTGATGACACACCAAGTACACTCCTACCTGTCTCCCTGATCACATTAGCTGTAGTTATCCAGTCATCTGGGAGTACCTCCTGACCACCCAGAGCCTGTTTCAACTGTTTCTTAAAAGTCATGCAACAATCTTCTTTTTTCAGCTTCCACCAGTTTGTCCTCTTCTCTGCCTTTGCCCTCTCTTTCTTCATCTTCTTCACCACCAGAGTCATTCTACACACCACCATCCTGTGCTGTCTGGAAACACTCTCACCAACCACTACTTTACAGTCACTGATCTCCTTCAGATTACACCGTCTACACAAGATGTAGTCTATCTGTGTGCTTCTACCTCCACTCTTATAGGTCACTCTATGTTCCTGTCTCTTCTCAAAGAATGTATTCACTATCGCCATTTCCATCTTTTTTGCAAAATCAACCACCATCTGTCCTTCTACATTCCTCTCCTGGATACCAAACCTGCCCATCACCTCCTCATCACCTCGGTTTCCTGCACCAACATGACCATTGAAATCTGCACCAATGACAACTCTCTCATTTCCAGGGATGCTCATCATCACTTCATCAAGATCCAACCAGAACTTCTCCTTCTCTTCCAGCTCACATCCTACCTGTGGGGCATACCCACTGACAACATTGAACATGACACCCTCCATTTCTATCTTCAGACTCATCACTCTATCTGACACTCTTTTTACCTCCACAACACTCCTAACAAACTCCTCCTTTAGGATAACTCCTACTCCATTTCTCTTCCCATCTCCACCATGATAGAACAACTTGAACCCTGCTCCTAAACTTCTAGCCTTGCTACCTTTCCACCTGGTCTCCTGGACACACAGTATGTCTACCTTTCTCCTCTGCATCATGTCCACTAACTCTCTACCCTTTCCTGTCATAGTTCCAACATTCAAAGTCCCAACTCTCAGTCCAACACTAGTGACTTTCCTCTTCTCTCTCTCCCTACGAACCCGCCTTCCTCCTCTCCTTCTTCCACCAACAGTAGTCCAATTTCCACCAGCACCCTGTCGGTGAACAGCACCGATGGCGGTCGTTGTTAACCCGGGCCTCGACCGATCCGGTATGGATTTCGTAGGTCTGATTCGCATATTTGATTTGGCAAGATTTTACGTCGGATGCCCTTCCTGACACAACCCTCTGTATTTATCCGGGCTTGGGACCGGCACAATGAGACCCTGGCTTGGGCCCCCTCGTGGCTACATTAAAGTGTGATATATGACTGATTTTCTCCTCTGAACACAGTTTACACGAATTGTTTTTTTGTGATTAGTATATTTTTAGTTTTTCTTCTTATTTTTGCATTGAATAATGTAGATGATTATTCTTTCTGTTGATAACCAATGATTGTCATCAGGGAAGGTAATTTGCATTGATCTGTGCCGGGAGTTCAGATGATTATTTACTATCTGGATATGCTTTGGAATTTTGGTGCTGGTTGGTGCGGGTGATTTTTTCCTGGTGACGATGGTCTGAATATGCTTGGATTTTATGGATTAATTATTGTAAATGTCTTTTTTGATGATAATAATCATCTGAGAATATTTAGATTGTTGGTACTGATTAATGGGCTGCACGGTGGCGCAGTGGTTAGCGCTCTTGCCTCACAGCGAGAAGGCCCCGGTTCGACTCCCGGCTGGGACCTTTCTGTGTGGAGTTTGCATGTTCTCCCCGTGCATGCGTGGGTTTTCACCGGGGACTCCGGCTTCCTCCCACCGTCCAAAAACATGCTTCATAGGTTCATTGGTGACTCTAAATTGCCCCTAGGAGTGAATGTGGGAGTGAATGGGTGTGTGATTGAGGCCCTGCGACAGACTGGCGACCTGTCCAGGGTGTACCCCGCCTTCGCCCATCAGTAGCCGGGATAGGCTCCAGCACCCCCGCGACCCCGAAAGGGACGAAGCGGTTAAGAAGATGGATGGATGGATGGATGGTACTGATTAATATAACTGAGTTGTCTGTGGATGTTTGTAGGGTATAAATATGTGATAGTAAGTCCTGATGTTGATAATTCATGTAGAGAAAATGGTATGGTTAAGCCGGGGCGCGATTATATAAGTTTGTTTCGTCCCACTCCCTTTTAAGTGATTAACTTGTGATTTATTATGTAAGATGTTATTTTATGTAATATTACCTGATTGCTTGAAATAAACCATTTCATTCATTCTTTCATGTTGAGCAATACTCCAATGTCCTTTAATAAATGTTTACAAAGCACAATCCGAAGTTTTTTTGAGTAGTATGGATTGGTAACAGACATTCTTGGGAGGTTGGGGAGTGAGACGGAGATCAGGGCCTCTTTGTATTGATGGGTTTGCGGAGGTCTCTGGCCCATAACCCCAGGGAATAAGGGGGGAGCACTGTATACACGATGTACGAAAAACAAACCAAGAAAAAGATGAGCTGCTGGATGAGGTATGACAATGATGCAAAGACATGCTAGTGGTCTACAGCACGCATGCACCATGAAAACAAACCACCCAGTAGAACAGAGGTTTAACTGAGTGGAAACACTCACCAGAATTAACTGGTCCGTACCGTACAACTCCTTACCAGACTGGACCGTACTGGACCTCTCAGTGGAAACGAGGCTTAAAAGAATCCTGCTGCTTCTCCGTATGATAAGGAAATTACAGCCTTCATCACCTGTCTGCTAACACATGTTTACCACTCACCAATTCTCTGATAAAACAACATTCCAACAGATTTAAAGAGAAGCGGAGGGGAAACTTTGTGATATGATCAATAAGAAGATCTATGGCCAAATCCAAATTCCTCCCCTGCCCCTACATTTAGCCCTCCAAACAGAGGCTTACGGAAAAATAGTATCTTTAAATTCAGACGTTAATACCACTCGATGACATCATCAATAGTTCCCAGTCATCTACGTTAGGGCGGAGCTGCCAGCACTCAGAAAATACACATCAGTTTTATTTCTGCTAAAGTCTTTATTTCTGATAATAAAAGCCTCATATTGACATACAATGTTCACTCAGCGAGTAAATAAATATTTAATCAAATATTAGAGCTTCCATAGTTTTTAAATTTAGTTTGTCACAAAAAGCAGACTACCAATGCATTGTGATGGCAACAGACCACGCCCCAATATAGCGCTGCAACAGCAGAAATGTACAAACTTCCTGTAAATCAATTATCTGATACGATCAGACCTTCACGTTGTCATTTTAAGAACACACACATGAAAGACAACGCAAGAACTCCAGAAAACGGTCCTGGTCCTTGTGTGCTAGACACTCTAAACCAAAAACCTCTGTGCTTACCTGCAAAGTGACAGCTCGTAAACTGTGACCCAAAGTCCAGCAGACGCAGCAGAAGTCAACGCTCAGAGCCCCTCCTGCCACATATCCGCTCAACAAAACTCTCAGAGTGATAACCCGTGGAGGTCCAATAAGGACGCAAAGAAGCACAAAAGGAGACGCAATTTTTTGCAATCGACTTCAAAAACCTTGACAACAAAATAATCTGATGGAGAGGAATCATCACAGGACAGGAATCACATTTTAATAGAGAAAAATCAGGCTGAGAACCGTGAACTGTGTGCTAAAGTGTGTGCTAGCAACTCACAAATAACATGCTAGTTTGGTTGTTAGATGTATGTTTTTATTAATATTTCATGTTTTTTAAACATAGCGGATGTTAATCACACATATTCACGCTCAACCTGCACAAAAACTGATGTAAATTTATGTGGGCAACACGTAAAATGTGCGGTCAAGATGCACGTTGCTGCATTCCTGGGCTGACAAAGTAGCATGCAGCTACTTTAAGAGCCTATGAGGTTAACTATTGTGCTATTGTGGTTGGTTGCACTTTTTTTTTTTTTGGTTAAGAAAGTGAAATTGAGTTTGCAGATTATTTTCTAAATCCGTGTTGAGCTTCTTCCTTGCTTGCACAGACCAGAGGAAGCCAAACTAGAAAATGCAGCGCTAACGCTAGCTTTCTGCTCAGTGACATAGACACAGCAGAGAGCAGATGTTAGTGAAGGAGCTGTGGATGTAAACTTTAACCTGCCACAACATTTACTGCTATTATCTCTGTGTTTGAATCTTAACAGTTTAGCAGGTGTATTTGATGTTATCATCCATGTTCTTAAGTTTAAAAAATTTTTCTTGTATCATCTAAAGATACTAGCTGGAGCTTTATTCTCAAAGTACTATGAAATCGTCTATTTGAAGGTAAAATTTGAATGCAATTGAGATGTTTTTACCATGTATGTCATCCAAAAATAATAAAAGTTGTAGTTTCATTTAAAATGTGGTAAAGGGTGGGGATTTTTTAGCACTTTTGGAGTTTTATTAGGGAAAAGACTGTTACTAAACTTTCTCAGTCATTCGTACCATTGAACTTCATCAATCTCCCTCCTTTCTGGACTTGGATGACGAGCATTTACAAGCTCAGTTATAGAGATTTTAGCACAGAGGCAAAATCAAAAATTGCGGATATTTCGAAGCTGTTCATTTGACAGAAATGCATTAGCTGTAGCAGTAGAAGGTGCAATTCTTGCACTATTTACAGATTAATCTTAATAGATAATAAATATTTAAATATACCACAAGATCAATCATTTCCCAAGCTTTGAGCCGTATTTTATAAAAATCGGTTCAGAAATGAGAGAGTTAGCCCGATTTTTGTGGTTGATGTCTGCCTGTCCTCCATTGAAACAGCAGCGTTCTGCTGCCATGACTCCATGCATAGCAATGGCGTCTGAACATGCACGTCTCTGTCTATAGCAGAGAATTAAAAAGGGCCAATCCAGTAATATATATCAATGGACAAAAAGAATCCACCATGTCAAAGGGCACTTTGATGCTCAATTTAAAGTGTTCAATAGCATTGAAGCTTTGGTGAGCTGGCTCAGGGGTCACATCTCACAGGTGTGGGTTGCGACTCACGAGACATGAGTCAACTGAGTCACCGAAGTGGGTCGGAACCATTTGCTGAGTTTTCTGCGTCTCGTTTTTGTTACACTGCCAATGTTAGCTTGTGGTTGTGAGGGGCTGTAAGCTAGCAGGAGAGCGTGTAAACAGATGGATGATGGGAAGTGGGGGCAGGCTTACTCCACACCAATGATCCTGCCACATCTCACTCAGATCTTGTTCAAATGTTTTCTAGAAGTTCTCCTTTATCAACCGACAGTGATAATTTACTAGTGAAAAGTTTTATTCTTGTTTTTCTAGCTCTGTTTGTACAATTGTAACACAGCAGTAAACAGACATCTATACCATTCCAATATGGCGTCCAACATAGACAACAGCTAGCATGTTATCTCTAGTGATATATAACTCATTGGTTTGAAGTACCAATAGCAAAGCAGACAACAGCGTGGCTGTGACTCGTTTGAAATAAACGAGTCTTTAAGAGAAACAAAACAAGCAAGACAACTTCACTAAAAAAGACTCATTTTGTTTTGCAGACAACTGGACTTAATTGGCTCACACTTTGAGAAGATTGCTAATCGTATTGAATTTGTTGATCAAGCACCCTTTTTGTTAACATTCAGAACATGATGCATTTTTAACAAAGGATGGCACCATTCCCTCATGAAGCTTTCACATGCTGCCTTTGCTTTCAGCTGTTTTTCAAAAGTTATCAGCAACACTGTGTTTGCTTGTTATTGTCTGCATGTGTCTATTTGTGTCTGTTTGTGTGTGTGCTTCTGTGTGTCTGGAGTCTAGCTTGTGTTGTGTGGTTGGCAGTTTCTATTGTGTCTGTGTGCGTAGGTGGTAGTCCATGTGTCTGAGTTGGAGTCAGTTTGTGTGTTTGCTTGTGCCTCTCTTTGTGTGTTATTGCTCTCCACCTGAGGGGGTATTAACACCAGTTTCAGACCTGCTTTTCTAAGGATGGTCTTCGCATGAATTCAAATGGCTGCTGCACTGATATGATCGAGAATGAAAGGAGCACCACAGACTTTATGTGTCATCTGAAGAATCACGCTGGGAATCATTCAACTGGCTAAAAGGCTTAGTCTTCAGCTAAAAATGTAATACCACATGGAAAAGTATTTGCACCCTTCTTTACTGGCTGCAGAATGAAACCCCTCGAGTTGTCTGCTGAAAGAGGCTGTGACATTTGCTGTCAAATACCAGCAGCAGTGATGGTGGTGATTGATAAAACACAAAAGAGGAGAAGAAGTTAGCATATGACCTGCATTGCAGTGTTCATTACCATGTTGAAGCATTGGTTTCTCATTCAATTCAATTCAATTCAATTCAATTTTATTTATATAGCCCAATATCACAAATTCAATTTGCCTCATTGGGCTTCATGCCT
>NC_050527.1:17553535-17559716 GCF_002922805.2 Oryzias melastigma | reverse complement strand
TGACCCTGCAGCAAGATAAGGCCTCTCTTATTTCTGAACTGCAGGGGAATTCTTTCACTCGATTTTTATTTTTTTCGTCTGTGCCCATCTCTGCTTTGACTTTGCTTAAAGTGTCCCCCCTCCTATATAGATGACCTACTGATACTGGAGGTTTATTACAGTAAGCTGGACTGGCCTTTTAACACCCCATCTGTGAGGAAGTGACCACCTCCTTTACCTGCATCTAATTAAATAATGCAGGAATGAGACAAGCAGTCACTTTTACATTGTTTTTCCTTTTAGTGTTCAGCTCTATTGTAGAGACTGGTCACGTCTGTGAGGGAGACGGCTCATACCAGATGCCATTTTACACGTTTAAGTCCTGGCAGGATTTTTCTTTGAAAATTGATGCATTTTTGTTGATATACTGACTTTTGGGACTCTACGAATTCTTCTCGATTCCTTTTATTGCATGTATTTGACGGGAGAACACGCTGGTTTGATTAGAAATATAAATGTTTTCATCTATCGATGTTGATCATGAATGTTTACAGGTGGGCAAAGGTATGGCGAAAGTTATATTTAAGCAGGTGATGACGATGAAGAAGAGGATGGTGAAGGAACCGTTGAACTGAATGCTGACGCTCTGTGTTCCCTAAGCTGTTAAAAAAAAGAAATTCTCCGAAAAGCTGAAAAACTTAAAGCATTGCATTTCTGCCCACTGCCCAAAGGGAATAAGAGCCAGGCACTGTTGCAGCTTCAACAGGAATCAGAAAGAACCCATTGGTAGACAAACGTTACATTAACTTAAATTCAGTAATTTAATAAAACAAACTGCCAGCACCTAAATGTGTTAAATGATATCTAAAATCAAAGCAAATGCTTTTCTTTTTTCGATATGGTTTATTTACTTTCATCTCACCAACTAGGCAAAAACCCATCAAAAAAGTTTTTCTATTGTTTATTGGCTCTGTAACAATTAATGTCTTTAAATATCATGATATAAAAATGTGCTCCACCATCGGAAATAGAAGGCAGTTAAAATGACGACAAAGTGTGAGACACACAGATGTAATGTGTTCATGGTGTGAGGACCTCACAGTCAGCAGCAGTACAGAAAAGAACAGACAAGAACTGGCTTTTGCTGCACAAATCCCACAAACCCTGAGACAGTGCTGTGAAGTGAGCTGAGTCACTTCTGAGCATGTGCAGCAAGGCCGCAGTTCAGCTTAACACAATTTGGTGTCACAAATTGACAAGCGAGCAAATCTGGGACAAATTGAGGGCATTTTGATTTAATATGGAGGATTTTTGAAGCAGATATCACAGCTCCTTTAACTACAGCTTATCCTCCTGACTGTCCTTAGGGTGAAAAGGAACAGCAGCACAAACCATATTATAATGCAGAAAGCCAGTACTCGATAACAGAACACAGTTGAAGCGCTCATTTGATCAATACATCTTCATGCACGCTGTCGCGTTTCAGTGTTTAGCACAGTCCTGCCATAGTTGCAGGAATGAGAGAAATCGCTGTCACTCCTTCTGTTATAACTCCTGACTTGCAGCGCAGTGAAGAGACCCCGATGAGTCCAACCTGCATTATGCATTACAATTTGATTAGTCAAAGCCAAGTGTCTGTTAAACAGCTTGAGCTCAGACAAGCCCAGTCCCCCTCCACTCCAGCACAAACTAATTCAGGTCAGGAGATGTAATCGTAGGCCAATCAACCTTTGCTAATGTAATGTCACTTTTATTTAACATGAATAAATGAGAAATCTCTTTGCTTCAGGAGTGCTGTGAGTGAGACGGAGCACCGAGGCCGGGGTAGGCGTGACAAGAATGAACCATTTGATCTGCTGAATATTAATGCTCCTTCAAGATTATAAGGATTATTGGTTCTTTTCTTAGCCAACAATGGAGTAATTTTCAGATTAAATTACAGGGGAACTTGCCTTTGATATGAACACGCCCACATGAGAAGACACTTTGGATGCTGAGCAGCACTGATTCAGAACCACTCCCCTAAGGCTTTATGTCTGTAGAACGACACACTGACATATCTATCTGTAGATTTATTGAGCGTTTTATGCCGTTTACTGTAATGATTTATGTTACAAACTTGTTATTTACTAATCCTGTCAAGGCAGAGATTACATACATGTACTTATCTTTGTTTTCTCTCCACTGTCTCCCCAGGAAGAATGAGCTCTCCCTGCCTGGTGGATGTTTTTCTGCAACTCTAAACGTGTGTGTGTTTGTGTGTTCTTTGTTGATGGTGACAGGTTCAGTCCCTACGAGTGGTATAACCCCCACCCCTGCAACCCTGACTCGGATGTAGTGGAGAACAATTTCACCCTACTCAATAGTTTCTGGTTCGGAGTTGGAGCTCTCATGCAGCAAGGTAGACGCCTCTGCCTGTCCCTATTCCTCTAGCACAAGTCCCACTCTTTTGCTGGGGGGCATCAACTGTTTTGTTTGACTGGCCCGTGGATGTTGTGCACGGGGGTCTTGATGCATGCCATTGCCAGGCCCAGATGAGAACGCAATTGTTGAATGTTAGGGATGCACATGCTTGCTTCCTGTTTCCCTGTCACTCATTTCCCCCAACCTGGTTACCTGAACAGGTAAGCCCCCCAGACTCACACAACCTCCTTGGCCCAAAGGTCTGAGAAGTAGAATTAAAACACAATTTGGAGGCAGTAGCCTGCAGGTTTGTTCCTTTTACATGACCGGTGACAAATGTCTTCAACTACTTGAACAGCTTTAATTGAACAGCTTTGTTCAATTTTTTATTGTGTTAAAGCATTTCATAATTAAAGATGATGATGATGATGAATTGGGGACATGTGACAAGCCAGCAACATTTGCTCTTTATTCTGCATGTTTTGGTAAGAAATCTCATGCCTGGTTCACACTGGACACAGAAGTGCCGCGAAGCAGCGGAACAGAGGTGAACCAACCTACGGTGTGGTTCACACCAGGTGTGGAGCGCCGCGGCCCTTCGCGGAAGGCTCGCACCGTGCAGGGGATCATTTAGGCGTCTGGTCTATGTGTGAGCTGTGAGCGATCCGCGTCAATTCAGCAGGAAGTTACGTCAAGATACATGAGAAAATCCAAATTATTTTCAATATATAAACAATTTTTCACAATAAAACACAGAGATTGACAAATGCAATCATGTTTTTGTATCTAAACAGACTATAGAGATGAAAATGAACATACAATCACAACACACACACAAAAACAACAGAGACACAGACATACACACACTCACACTTCTCTTTGTGTGTCTCAAAAACATATAAATTAAAGGGGTCATTCCATGAAAAAAAAACATTTTGATCTTTCAAGTGTATTGTACTGTTCAATCCTCACTATAAAGAACCACAAAGTGGTATTTTGATCCATTCACATATTTCTGAGTAATCCTCTAAAAACCTGCTATCGAGCTCCTCTGTGTCGAGCTATCGAGCTCAACTGCAACATGCTATCGAGCTCCACTGTAGCATGCTATCGAGCTCCACTGTAGCATGCTATCGAGCTCCACTGTAGCATGCTATCGAGCTCCACTGTAGCATGCTATCGAGCTCCTCTGTGTCGAGCTATCGAGCTCCACTGTGTCGAGCTATCGAGCTCCACTGTGTCGAGCTATCGAGCTCCACTGTGTCGAGCTATCGAGCTCCTCTGAGTCGAGCTATTGAGCTCAACTGCAACATGCTATCGAGCTCCACTGTAGCATGCTATCGAGCTCCACTGTGTTGAGCTATCGAGCTCCTCTGTGTCGAGCTATCGAGCTCCACTGTAGCATGCTATCGAGCTCCTCTGTGTCGAGCTATCAAGCTCCTCTGTGTCGAGCTATCGAGCTCCACTATAGCATGCTTCCGAGCTCCTCTGTGTTGAGCTATCGAGCTCCACTACAGCATGCTATCAAGCTCCTCTGTGTCGAGCTATCGAGCTCCACTATAGCATGCTTCCGAGCTCCTCTGTGTTGAGCTATCCAGCTCCACTGCAGCATGCTATCGAGCTCCTCTGTCTACCAGGTGGCTTAATGCCATAGTGAGCTAACCCACTGAGTATCCACTTAAATCAATGAGGGCAAACACAGGTGGAGCCACCACGGAAACTGTGGACAAACCCATTTGGGACCCACAGTTTGTGCTACTTTTAAACTGTTTTAAACTGTTTTTATACATTTTTAAACAAAATATAAGTTCAACATCCCAGCAAATTCAGTATCAGAAAAGCGGCTCAACGAGCTCAACGAGCCGCTTTTCTACAGGAATTATTGTGTTAGCAATGAATAAAATACAGTAAATCAAAGACCATAAACACTGGAGCTCTGATGTTAAAGGGTTAAAAGAAAACCGTTTTCCCTTTTCATTTCATGGACTTTGATATATTCAGATTCTCTGACCTGTTGGTTGTTAGCTGGTTTAGTTACATGGGCTATGTCTTCCTCCATCATTATTTTATGCCTTAATATTTACAGAGTCATGTTGACGTGGCTTGATAAATGCATTCATGAAAAAGAAAACTACATTTAAAATGCAAATATTTGTGGTTTGATTCTACACACAATGTAACAGTTTAAATCTATGTGAATTTAGCTGTGCACTTGATCAGAATCATCTAACAGAAATGCTTTATGAAAAGGCAGAAGTAGAAAAATGGAGAGCAACCAGCTGAGAAGATATGGCTGAAACCTAAAGGGGGTGTCCAGCTGGGCTTTGTTGTGTAGAAGGCCCCCCCTGCATGACAGCCTGCCGTCTCTGCCCCCCAGAAAACTGTGGGATGTGCTCTGTGGTAACGACGTTGCCTTGGGTACATGACAGTCAGCCCCAACCAGGATCTGTTTCACTTCAGTTTCAGGACAAGCTTTGATACTAATGTGTTGCACCAAATGAGCAGAATCAGAACCAACACAAGCAATGCTTCATGTTGTGTTTGTTCTTCTTGTGGTTCTTTCAGTGGACAGACTGGTCTGCTTTGAAATCTGTGGCAGTAGTTTTCCATTCTGTTAGTTTTAGAGATTCTTTTGTTAACTAAATGAATTATGTGGTTAGGTTCCTTCAGAATTCAGTAATACAGTAATAACAGAATGTGGACATAATGTGTTTGCAAAGCAAATCTGACAAGTTAATCAGTGAATATGACATGTAGAAGCAGGACACGTCCGGTTTTAAATGTAATGATCAAATGGAAGCATTTTTGTATGATAGTTTAGGTAATTAATTATGTGGCAAAAAGCCCATGAAGGTATGGAACCTGACTTCATCTAAATTATACAGTTTAACAGTGAAACACCTGCTTAAGTGAAGATGTTATCGGATCAAACATTTCAAGTTGATCCCCAATGGGTACAAATAAGCCCACATCACTCTGTGGTGGTATATTTTGCTGATGACCCTGCTTTATTCTGTTTATAAAAATCTAGTGAGACAAATGCGGAACTGAAAAAAAATGGAAGAAATACTTTAAATAAGTGAACAAATGACTGGGCTTCAAATAAATGTCTGAGATTTTACTGAAATTATGAAGATGAGATTAAATAATAATTGGTCTTGAGAGTAAAATAGATGTAATTTGTCTTTTTTGTTGAGTGTCCTTATATTTGTGTTGTTTTATCCAAACACTGGTTAATTTTTAATTCTTAATTTTATTCTTTTTTACAATAAGATCAGTCAATTTTTCAGTCAGAGTGACTTTCCTTGCATCTGTGCAACAGAAGGAGTTTTCAGAATGACCAAAATGTTTGCATTCAAATAATTCAGAATTAAGAGATCAACCAGGTTCTTTCTAATTTACTTTTTTTATTTCATTCTAGTTTTTTTTTTTTTTTTTAGAAAATTGAGTACATCACACTTATAAAGGATCATTTCATTTTTACACCAATCTATGGATTCAAGAAGGCTACTAGACACAAGTAGTCAAAACACATGAAGCCCAAAAAGTTCCAGAGAGTTGGAGCAGACAAACAGGCTACTGCAGAACTGAAAATGAACATGATGTATTTTACAGTGACAGTTGGAGCTGAAGGGGAGGCAGAATTCATTATAGATATACTAAATCAGGTTCATTTGATCATAAAGTTAATTTCAAAATTAAATACTGTCCATAAGCTGCATCCAACTTGACATCCCTCCCCATGCAGTAGGAGTTGACAGACTCCTCTGTCATCACATTCTTACGGTGGCCCTGAAGT
>NC_050527.1:17543681-17553088 GCF_002922805.2 Oryzias melastigma | reverse complement strand
CCAAACTTTTATTAGTATGCGGACATTGAAAACGCATTTAAAAAATGCCGGACTGTTTAGAAGAAGCAACTACTCTCCACTTCATGAGCTGAGGCGTGCTATTTTGACCGAACTACGGGGACCGGGGCAATTGTTAGTTCGGTAAAGTTAGAAATATATTCACAGATTCGCACTTCCGGGATCAATAGCTCTTCAGAAAGACGCTCATATATGACAGCAAGTATCTCAATCGTCTTGTATCAACACAGAGAGTCGCCTACACAACTATTTCGAAAGAAAAAAGATTGTTTTTTACCCGTTTAATAAAAAGTGTTCTCTTCGGGCTGCAGATGGAGAGACGGCTGCGAGACGGCTGCTAAGGGACCGTCTACAAAGTGCAAGCTTCCAGAGAAGGCCATTCTGTAAAAGTCAATAACCTCTCAGAAACAAATAAATATCGACTTTTATGTTAACTAGTGATAGAGATTCGTCACCATATTTGTGCTGCAATAAAGATTTTCCCTCTTTTCCCTCTTGGTCACAGCCGCTGAGAGTAGGTCAACATTAAACGTCATCATCCAATCAGCGATGTCCGTTTAAATCCTAAAGTACCTACCTCTTCCGGTAACTTTTTGGTTTTCATTTTTCAACATTCCATTTTGGTTTCTGATAATTTCTTTTTATTTATTTTTTTTTTAATTCTCATTTTCTTTTCTGAAAAGTTTTATCTTTTTTGGTTTTCATTTTTCAACATTTCATTTTGGTTTCTGATTTGAAAAAAAAAAATGTTTTATTTTATTTTTATTTTTTTATTTTTTTTTTTAATTGTAATTTCATTTAGCTTTTGTTCAATTGGTTTGATCTTTAAAAATTTTAATTTTCTTTTCTGAAAAGTTTTATTTTTTAGTTTTTCTTTTATTCATTATTTGTTTCTCTTTTTTATTTGTTCTTGTGACTTTTAAAATGCTTTGTTGATTTTTATTTTTTGTTTCTAAAATGTAATGTTGTTTTATACTTTTTGTTCCGCGTTTTTAAATGTTGTTAAAATGTTTTTGCGTCAAGTGATTTGGTAATGTGATTTGCACTTCAATTGGTTAAGGATTCTTCCGTGTCACTTTTTCACATTTTGAGTGTCCCCAACTCGTTGTTTCTTAAATTTATGGCTGTTCGTAAAACCAAGGGTCCACAACGCATGCAGTACTGGATGCAGTACCACATGCGCATTGGTCCTCGGGACCAATGCGCAGACTTCCTGGATCAATAACTCTTTTAGAAACACTTTAAACTGACAGCAAGTGTCTCTATTGTCCTAACACAAACAACAACCTCTGAAGGCATTTCAACAGGAAAAGACTGAGTTTTTGTTTCTTTTTAATGTGAAGCTCTTTGTCCTGGAGACAGACAGTTAAACAGCAGCTGCTAACTGTGCTAAGCTAAATGCTAACTCAGTGATTTAACTCCTTAGGACCGGAGCTGTTCTTTGATATGCATGTTTGATTTATCTGACAGAGAAATAACAGTTAAGAAAATTAACTACTGTGGGAATAAAACCGAAACATTTATTTCTAAAGAGCTTAAAAAAAGAAGCACATAATCTTAAAAAAAGATAAATAAAAAAAAAAGCGAATAAATGAAAACTGATAATGATATCAACTATTCAAGAACACTCATCATCAAATTCATGCTAAAAAAGTCATAAATTATTTTTAAGAATTCTACATGAGGACAGGAATCACATTTGGTCAAAAATGTTCAATAGCTCTAAAGATATTAAAGCTAAAGTCACTAAACTTTCTCACATAAGTGACAAGAAAATAGTTATTTTTTCCTAGTGTATTTTTGCTGAATTTCTACTTGTTTATTAAAGCTACTTCACAGAAGTGTTTTATTTAAGTTTTTAATGATAAAAGAAGGTTATTGGAATATAAATAAGGGACAACACTAATCTGTTTATTTAATTTGTTCATGTTTTACAAAAGTTACAAAAGTATCTGATCAGAACTCGGTATCGGCAAATCCACAAAATCCAATGAGTCGGAATCGGATCGGGCCCAAAAAAACCTGATCGGGACATCTCTAATTTGCACCCAAGAGGTTGAGGACCTGTGATTTAATTGAAAAGGCCATACGTCAAAAGACGACAACTTAGGGACACCCAAAACATCAAAAAGTGTTGTGGAGGGGTCCTTAAGCAAACGTCAATGTGTGACAACTTGGGAGTAAGACTGTGTTGTCTCTGACCACGATCACTCTTTCAAAGGAAGTTACTGAGCAGAAGTGTTCTGATAGAGGCTGACTTTAGAATGAGTGAAGCAGACTTCTTATCTGACTCTCTTCACTGTTTGGTGAAGTGTCATCTGCCACCCTCTCTCTATGGTGCTTTCATCCACACACAAAAAAGAACAAGAACCATAAATGTTGTGAGGTTTAATATAATTGCTGTGTTCAACCAAACAGTTCACATGTAGAGGGAAATCCATTGCTGTGAACTTTGATGATTGCATTTTAGGATCTTGACTGTTAACACTCAGTCTGCTGGAATTCCAGAACTACTAGAACTACCATAGCAGTCATTTGACAGCTCGGTCATTATTTGTATATAATTGGGATTATATTAGAAAGATGTATGGGTATTTTGGAGGATAGGTAAAAGCCCACCATGTCACTAAATAAAAACTATACCGAGTTTTATGTCTTTTGAGTTTTGAAAATGTAATGATGTAAATATAAAAATATAAAAAAATGCACATATTTGGGAAAAGTCAAAGACCCACAAGTCCATGTTTTGTTTTGTTTTTTCTTTAACAAGTTATGACATTGCCAATTTTGAAACCAGTCAAAATGACTGCTATGAGACTTCAAGTGTTGAACAGTGGAAAGAGCACCAAAGTAACTAAACAAAATCTTCTGACCCCCCCACTATTCTGAGCAATCAAGCCGTGATTCAGTTGTATCAGGTCACACAAAAACACACAAGTTCCTTACTTGAGAATCAGTCATGATTTGTTTGTGTCAAATGAAAACAAAGACTAAAACAAATGCACATATTGTTGTACATATTAAAACACCTACTCAGGTGAAATTGGTGTTTTTAACAAGTTCTTGTAGCTTTTTTCTCATCATGAAGGACATTTATACAGAATTTAAGGTTAAAACCGTTCTTGAACATTTCTTTTTTCAAATTGTGTTGGATCAGGAGCAGATAAAAACCTGCGGTTTGAAAAAGCTCAATATGTGATGCAGCAACTGCCATGGGCGGCCAAAAGTCGCCCTTCTACCAATTCGGATCCAACCACTCGTCTAAGCTGGCATTTGCCTCCAAAATGTACGACTGGATACCTCAGAAATTGCTGGCTTTTTTTAATGCTAATGTTAGCTTTGGCTTGTGAGGTGCTATAAGTTAGCGAAAGAGAGTGCAAACAAAGGGCTGATGGGAAATACACATGGGAAAAACTGAAGGTCTGTGCTAACAGTAGGGTTGGGCACCGATTGGGTTTTATATGATTCTTGGTTTCAGTTTCGGTTCCTAACTGGTTCCAATTTCGGTACTTCAGTAATAAAAAATAAAGCCTACATCTTCCCAAATCAACACATTTAATTCCCAATTCATCATATATTCAGGCATGGTTAAGAAACGTCAAACATTGACGTTTTGGGTGTTGCCGTTTTTTTCATGTGCTGACTCTTCCCATTAAATCAGAGCTCCACAACCTCTGAGCCGCAAACCTGTGGCCCGCCCCTCTTAACCGCACAAGGAATTTGCTGCTCGCCACCTGTCAAACACGTGATCCTGAGCTAGTCTGAGGGGTTACCTGGGCTTTGATCACACTTTGGCGGTGTGTCTGGATGACAGCTGCTTCCGCTGTGTTTCTGTGTCTCTGTGACTGATTTTGAAGGCTGTCCCGCATTAACCACAGAGGAGGAAAAATAGGGGACCTTTTTTTTTATTATTGCCTCGACGAAAATAAGAGTTCAGGAGAGCCGAGGAGGCTGCCGCCGCTCCCCACAGTAGCTGTATCTCTCCTGGCGTATTGATGGAGCGAGCGGCGCTTAAGTCCGGGAGACTGGCTGCCGCCAGAGAACTGTGACGGCGAGACAGGAAGAAACACTCGTATATGATTAATATTTTACCTGCTGATCGGATCACTGAAAATGTCTCGTGCCTAAAGCTGAGTTCCTTAATGGCGGATGCGAGGCAGCGACCTGTCAAACTTCAGTGACCTGCTGTGAAATGCAGCCAGACATTTGACCGCTGCACAACACGCTCTCATGTTCACCCTGTCAGCGGTTTTATATGAGCCCACCCACTATCACAGGAAAGGCAGAATGATTGGTTGGCGTAAATCATAATGGTTCCTGTTTTTAACTGAACTTCGGCTCTCAACCCTAGCTAACAGTCCTGCCCACAACTATGGGGCACATTTTTATTGTGCTCCTGAAATATGTCTTACAAATGAAACAGTTTTTTAGATTTTGGCTAAAAACTTCATAATCATGATTAAAAGATTAATGGGAACGGAAAACAATACAGTGGGACTTTAATGTGAATCTGCTGCAAACATCTTCTGACCTGCCAACCGCTTGAAGACAGCCTCCAGGTCAGGGTCAGCAGTGTGTCCAGACTCTGATGATAAAAAGACTTAAAAACTTTGCTCAAAATCTTTCTGTGGAGGATATCTCTTGACAGTTTTATTTTTTCTATAGCTATTATAAAGATCCTTGATAAAATATATTGTATTTTGTGAAGTGAATAGGTGATCTTAACTTTTTGGATTAACAAAACATTTTTTAGGTGTTTGACAAAAAAATGGTCATTTAAATGTATAACGTAATAGATCTCATGTAAAGTCACATGCTCAGCCACAGATGTAAAAAAGTAAAATGAGCACAGCTTTACCCAGCATCTACTCAACCAGGAAAACCGCTTTGACTGATTGGAATGGTTTCTATTTTGGGCAAATCTATTCTGTGTTGTGTCAGCTTTTGACGATACAGGGAGATAAATAAGAAAGACATTTTCATAAATTAAGACATTTTGGATAGGGTTAGATGTCTGTCCTTGTTATGCAGTCCACTCTGTCCACTAAGTCTGATCCACAGATGTCATTCCAAGTGCTGCTTACTCCCTCTCCAACTCCATCCTGTGCCTATCTTACCCCCTCCTCTGCTCCTCTCATTTAGGATCTGAGCTCATGCCAAAAGCCCTTTCCACCAGAATTATAGGAGGAATCTGGTGGTTTTTCACACTTATTATCATCTCATCCTACACGGCAAACCTGGCAGCCTTCCTTACTGTGGAGAGAATGGAGTCACCCATTGACTCAGCCGATGATCTGGCCAAACAGACAAAAGTCGAGTACGGAGTAGTTGAAGATGGCTCCACCATGTCCTTCTTTAAGGTATGTCCCAGTTGGATATTTCTATGTTTTTCACTGCTTTCCAATGACTGTCAAGGTTATAATTTTGGTGATGTGCATAATTTTAGGAATTGTCTTTGTAGCCTTGGATGGATGGCTGGGGTAGAACACCACTGAGTCTGATCAGACGGCAGCTCATCTCTGACTCCCTTCACAGCTGTGCATTCTGGAGGCGTCAGAGAGGTGGTTTTCTAGAGTACAGGGTCTGAACAGACAGGTGTTTTTTTTGTAGTACAGGGTGAGAACAGACAGGTGGTTTTCTAGAGTACATGGTCGGAGCAAACAGGTGGTTTTCTAGAGTACAGGATCACAGCAGACAGCTGGATTTTCTAGAGTACAGGGTCAGAGCGGAGAGGTGATTTTCTAGAATACAGGGTATGAATACATAGGTAGTTTTCTAGAGTACATGGTTGGAACAAACAGGTGGTTTTCTATAATACAGGGTCATAATAAACAGGTGGTTTTCTGGAGAACAGGGTCACAGCAGACAGGTGGTTTTCTAGAGTACAAGGTCATAACAAACAGGTGGTTTTCTAGAGAAAGGGGTCTAAACAGACAGGTGGTTTTCTAGAGTACATGGTTTTAGAAAACAGGTGGTTTTCTAGAGTACATTGTCGGAGCAGACGGGTGGTTTTCTTGAGAACAGGGTCACAGCAGACAGGTGGTTTTGTTGGAGTGCATAATCACAGCAGACAGGTGATTTTCTAGAGTACAGGGTCAGAACAGACAGGTGGTTTTCTAGAGTACATGATCACAGAAGACAGGTGGTTTTCTAGAGTACAGGGTCAGAACAGACATGTGATTTTCTAGAGTACATGATCACAGCAGACAGGTGGTTTTCTTTAGAACAGGTTCAGAACAGAGTGATGGTTTTCTAGACCTTTGGGTCGGAACAGACTGATGGTGTCTAGAGTACAGGGTCAGACTAGACAGGTGGTTTTCTAGAGTACATGGTAATAGCAGACCGGTAATTTTCTTGAGTACAGGGTATGAATAGAGAGGTGGTCTTCTTGAGTACACGGTCAGAGCAAAGAGGTGGTTTTCTAGAGCACTGGGTCAGAACAGACAGATGGTTTCTAGAGTACAGGGTCAGAGCAGACAGCTGGTTTTCTAGAGTACACGGTCACAGCAGACAGGTGGTTTTCTTGAGTACAGGGTCAAAACAGACAGGTGATTTTCTAGAGTACAGGGCCAGAGCAGACTGATTTTTCTAGACTACATGGTCAGAGCAGACAGGTGGTTTTCTAGAGCACAAAGTCTGAATAGACAGGTGGTTTTCTGGAGTACAGGGTCAGAGCAGACAAGTGGTTTTCTAGAGTTCATGTTCAGAACAGACAGGTGGTTTTCTAGAGAACAGGGTCTGAACAGACAGGTGGTTTTCTAGAGTACATGGTTTTAGCAAACAGGTGGTTTTCTAGAGAACAGGGTCTGAGCAGACAGGTGGTTTTCTGGAGTACAGGGTCATAACAAACAGGTGGTTTTCTAGAGAAAAGGGTCTGAGCAGACAGGTGGTTTTCTGGAGTGCAGGGTCATAACAAACAGGTGGTTTTCTAGAGAAAAGGTTCTGAGCAGACAGGTGGTTTTCTAGAGTACATGGTTTTAGCAAACAGGTGGTTTTCTAGAGAACAGGGTCTGAGCAGACAGGTGGTTTTCTGGAGTACAGGGTCATAACAAACAGGTGGTTTTCTAGAGTACATGGTTTTAGCAAACAGGTGGTTTTCTAGAGTACAGGTTCAGAACAGACAGGTGCTTTTCTAGAGTACAGGGCCAGAGCAGACTGATTTTCTAGACTACATGGTCAGAGCAGACAGGTGGCTTTCTTGAGTACAGGGTCACAGCAGACAGGTGGTTTTCTGGAGGAGGGGTTTTGCATTGAGGCTTCAAGCCGTGTGCCGAGGAGTGGAGGAATTCCCGTGATGTGTGTGTTGAAGCATGCTTTATGTAGGTGTGGAGTTGAAAATGATGATGTCCAAAGCTTTGCTACCAAGACATACCACATGGCTGATTCATGAAGTGATTTAGACTGTGATGCGGGTTTGACAGGAATGGATATGTCCCTCAGGATCCGGTTTGAAGTGGAAGGAGAAAATCTTCTTCGAATAAAAAAGAATAATGTGTCCCTTAGACAGTCACTGGTCCAATTTTAATCTAATAAAAGTAGGATCATTGCCTAAACCCTAACATGGGGATGGGAATGAAACTTTGTTCCAAGTCAGTACCGGTAGGCTAAATAAAAATGTGGGTTTTGGTTTTTTGTTTTAAACATGTCAATCACTTGTTCTCTATTCAGTTTTGCCTTTCTAGCGATTGTGGGTTGACTAATATAAGAATGGGTGGGTTTGTGAAGGTACGCGGAACTCGAGTCCAAATACAAAAGATAAAGTAAACCAAAGATGATTGATTTGTATGCAGCATGACGTTAATACTGTGTTCCCGTCTGTGATGTTGTTTTTATTATGGGTTTTTTTCATTTTGTGTTTGTTTTGATTATGCCCACTCATTTAGTCATATGTTGGTATTATATGTAATAATAATAAGAATGGGGTACGGATTTATAAGACTTTGTCTTCATCCTACTCCTGTTCTTCCTAGATTGTATATTGTACATTCTAACTGAAAAAAGAACAAATAAATAAATAAAATAAAAAAAGTGAGCAGTGAAATACATGTTTACTTCAGGTTCTGTGAAGCCGAAAAAAAAAAATTAAAAAGCACCTCTGGCACTGCATATGTACCCCACTTTTTACTTCATGTCAGTCTCCTTTGCAGAGTAATACGCAACAAAATTTGCACATCTGATTTGTAAATATGTTTAGTTGTTCACAGATGCATAGTTTTATTATTTATATTAAGTATTAATATTTAGCAACTATGCTCCTTTTAGACATCCTGTCAATATCCTTAATCTTTTTTTAATTTATTTATCTTTTTATTAGCCTTGTTTTATGGCATTCAATGTGAGCTGCAAAGTAAGAATTTCCTGGTCAGGGGAATCCTGTTTCCTTACTGTGCAGATGACAATACACGCTTGGAATCTTGAATCTTCATGTGTCTCCCTCATCCTGTAACACTGCTTTGTCACACTTAGATATTTTCGGAGAACATTTGCATGTTTTATGTATATATATGTTTATATATTTAAGCACAATTTAGGGACAATTTTAATCAATCTTTATATTTTTACTTTTCATACTTGGTGGCACCAAAGTTCTATACACCAAGGTAAATAATATCCATCTATCCATCCATCTATCTTCTTCCGCTTCATCCGGGACCGGGTCGCGGGGGCAGCGGTTTAAGCAAAGATGCCCAGACTTCCCTCTCCCCGGCCACTTCCTCCAGCTCTTCTGGGGGGAACCCGAGGCGTTCCCAGGCCAGCCGAGAAACATAGTCTCTCCAGCGTGTCCTGGGTCTTCCCTGGGGCCTCTGCCCAGTGGGACATGCCCGGAACACCTCTCTAGGGAGACGTCCAGGAGGCATCCAGACCAGATGCCCGAGCTGTAGAATGACGAGTGGCGATATATTGATGGTTGAAATCAGAACTCTTTATTAGCAGGCTTCAGTCCTCGAGACACGCACTTCGTACAGCTGCCGTAAAACGTACTCTCCTTTCTGTCGTAAAATCACACTGTCGCTCAGTGTCGTAAATCAACAGGTCTGAGGTTATCATTCATTATATGACATCTCCCTTTTTTTTAAAAAAAAATAATATAAAGTATACTGTAAAATGTTTTATGTGTAAAACTTATTTTTTTCTTAAAACTTAATTTTAAATTCAAATTACTCCAAACCAAACATGTAACTTTGAAAATAAAGTCTCTCTCTCAGTCAACATAGGACATGGTAGACCCATATACCACTATAAGCGACAATAAGTAAAGTTTCTGATGCCATAACAAATTAGTTAACAAAAATAATCCAGCATCATCAATGAATCTCATTCAAATTTCACATTTCAAACATTTATATACCTTTAGTCCGTCTTTGTATTCCGTCTTCTCTTCTTCTGTG
>NC_050527.1:17482632-17543562 GCF_002922805.2 Oryzias melastigma | reverse complement strand
TACAAACGGTCTTTGAAACAGCTGCTGGAGAACTTGCTGTACTGATGACCTGAGGTGGAACGGAGAGCTCCGTTTCCGAGGCTGGAGCGCTGGATGAAAAAAGAGGTTCCTCCTCAGAAGTCCCAGCTGAAGTTGAAAGGGCGGCGGTAGTAACATGCTGTCGATTGTCGTTGCGGATGTGACGACGGTTGCGGATGTGACGACGGTTACAGCGGAACACCACTCCCTGTGGTGTTTCCAGGAGGTATGATCGTGGAGTAATGATCTCCTTTGAAACGACGGCTGGTGTTGACCAGTTCTTTTCCTGATCCAGCTTGGTAACAACTGTGTCCCCTGGACGAAGAGCAGGAAGAGGCTTGGCACCGTGACGACGGTTGTAGTAGAAAGCTTGTTTGGTCTTCTCCGCTGCGTCTCTTTGGAAAACAGCCTTTCTATCTGGCCACTTTGGTTGAAGGTTCTTTTCCAAGGTGAGAAGTGTTGTGCGAATCTTTCTTCCCATAAGAAGCTCTGCAGGGCTGACTCCTGTTGATGAGCACGGGGTTGACCTGTAGCACATGAGAGCGATGAGTGGATCCTCCTGTCTGAGAATCTTCTTAGCAGTTTGCACCGCTCTCTCTGCTTGGCCGTTTCCTTGGGGGTGGTGAGGACTTGATGTTAAGTGTCTGAAATCCATTTCTTTTGCGAATTCCGTGAATTCAACACTGGAAAATTGAGGTCCATTGTCACTCACCACTTCATCTGGAATTCCAAATCTGGCGAATGTGGCCTTCAGTCTCTGAATAACTTGGAAGCTTGTGGTGGATGGCAGATGTAGTATTTCCAAGAAACGGGAGTAGTAGTCTGATACTACGAGGTAAATATTTTTGTTGTATTCACAGAGATCCAACCCGATTCTTTTCCATGGACGCCCTGGCAAAGGGGTAGAGATGAGTGGTTCCTTCTGTTGAGTACGCCTCTGTTCCTGACAGGTCTGACATTGCATCACTGTGTTCTTTAACTCTGCTGAAAGACCAGGCCACCAAACAGATGAATTAGCTCTCTCTCTGGATTTTGTGAGCCCTTGGTGTCCAGCGTGTATTTTTTTCAGGATCTCTGCCCTTTCAGACTTCGGGATGACGATTCTGCAGCCACGAATAAGAAGGCCGCTGGTCTCTGCCAGCTCGTTCTTTACTTTCATGTACGCTCGGACATTCACAGGAACTTTGTCTTTGTAGGCCGGCCAGCCATTTCTTACCAGTTCAATGACAGTCTGTAGTTCACTGTCTCTGGCTGTTGCTGCTCTGATGCAGTCCATTCGACTCTGAGAGGCAGGGATGCTTTGTACTACAGTAGCTACGTAACACTCGATCTCACTTTGCATATCTGCCGTTTCTTTGGTATGTGACTGAGGACTGAGTGACAAGGTGTCTGCAACAAGAGAGTTTTCCCAGGTACGTAGACGGCCTCCGGGTTGTACCTTATGAGAAGCCGTTGACATCGCAGAGGAACATCATCCAAGCTGCGGCTATTCACCAGGGGTACTAGAGGTCTGTGATCGGTCTCTAGCCTGAACTGATCCAAACCACACAAATACTTATCAAACTTCTCGCAGGCCCACACGCTTGCTAAACATTCTTTCTCGATTTGAGCGTATCGAGTTTCGGCCTCTGACAGGCGACGGGAGCAGTAGGCGACAGGCTTCCACTCCTCTCCATGAAGCTGGAGTAGAACCGCGCCTAGCCCGTAGCTGCTGGCGTCTGCAGAAACTGTAGTCGGCTTTGTAACATCATAGAAGGTGAGAACCGGGGCTGTTGTTAACCTGACTTTGATGCTTTCAAATGCTGACTGTTGTGCAGGTCCCCAGGTCCATGCATTTTTTGTTTTGAGGAGATCGAAAAGTGGTTGTCCGACCGTTGCAAGTGACGGGATGTACTTGCCTAAGTAGTTGACCATGCCTAGCACCCGTTTCAGTTCCTGAATGTTTTGTGGTGGGGGTAGCTGGTTGATTGCCTCAACTTTCTCAGGGTCTGGCCTCACCCCTGACTTATCAATCAGGTGACCCAGAAATCTCAACTGGCTCTGCCTCAGAGAGCATTTTTCTTTGTTGAGTTTGAGGCCTGCTGAGTCGATGCGGTGTAGAACTTTTTCCAAACGTGCATCATGTTCCTCCATGGTGGCTCCATGCACCAATATATCATCCATGTAGACCTCCACACCCTCCAGGCCTTCCAGAGTTTCCAGCATTTTGCGTTGAAATATTTCAGGTGCACTTGTGATACCGAATGGTAGTCTTTTGAAGCAGTACCTGCCAAACGGTGTTATAAATGTTGTCAACTTGCAGCTATCTGGGTGCAGGGGAATCTGCCAGAACCCGCTAGCAGCATCAAGAGATGAAAACACCGTGGCACCACTCAGTTTGGACGTGATCTCATCCGAGGTTGGTAGGATGTACCGCTCTCTTTTCACTGACTTGTTCAGTTTTGTTAGGTCGACACATATACGGGCCTTGCCTGTATGTTTCTTTAAGACCGGCACGATTGGAGCACACCATTCTGTCGGTTGTGTCACACGTTTAATGATGTCGTTTTGCTCCATCCTTAGTAGCTCCTCTTTCCCTTTTTGTAGCATGGGAAATGGAACGCGTCTTGCTGTGTGAACTGCGTGTGGCATGACACCTTCTTTTAATTCTATTTTCACTGGGTCGGTTTTTAAAACACCGTGCTCCCCGTAGAGCTGTCTGCTGACGATTTGCTTACTTGTGCTGTTTGTGATCTCATCTACTCTTCTCACGAGGTTCATCTCAACAGACAGAGAGCGGCTGAGCAGATTGTTGACTTTGTTCCCATGTACTACATACATTCTTGATGTGTAGCTTTTGCCTTTGTAGCATACTGCAGCATCAAAGCAACCAAGGCATGACAGTTCTCCTCCAGGGCTGTCTAGTGGGAGGTCAGATGGCTTTAATACCTTTACTTTGTCCAGGGTGTGAAAAGTGCCCTCATTTATCACATTAACATCAGCCCCTGTGTCAATCTTAAATTGGACAGGGATGGATTCAACTTGGAGTAACACAGTCCATGCTTCAGCCTTTTCATTTGCATTACATACAGAGCCGAGAAAGTAGGTCTGCTCACCTTTCTCCTTCTCCATCTCAGTGACCTCATTCACTGATCTGCTGCTGCGACATGCTCTGGCCCAATGCCCCATCTTATGGCAGTTATGGCATTTAGCTTTTGAAGCTGGACATCTTTCATCTCCTCTGTGTGGCAGCTTTCCACATCTTCCACATTTCTTTACAGGCTCCCCCCATTTACTGTGTGCGTTTGACTTGCCTGCTTTCTGCTGTTGTCTCCAGTTTGTGTTTTTATTCCTGTGCCGCACCTCTTGAACCGACGCTGCCGTGTCCCCTTGCAGACTCACTTGTGCTGCAACCTCTTCGGCTTGCCGTACAGTTTGAACTGTAAGCGCCAGAGTTAGATCCGACATCAGCTGTAGCCTGCGCGAGAGCTCTTTATCCTGGATCCCCACCACAATCCGATCACGGATGTGTTCCTCTTTGGCTGCTACAAAGTCGCAATGTTCAGACAGCTCATAGAGTGCTCGGATAAAACTCTCCGCTTTCTCCCCTGTGCGCTGCACGCGCTGGTGAAAACACGCTCTTTCGTGAATCACATTCCTCCGCAGGAAAAAGTAGTCATCGAACTTTGCTAAGACAGCCTCAATTTTATCTCTGTCAGCCATGTCGTTAAATGTAAACGACTTAAAAATATTTTCCGCTTCAGCGCCCATCGCGTAGATGAGGCAGCTCACCTGCACCGGCCCCTCATCCTTATTGAGTTTCGTGGCGATTCTGTATCGCTCAAAACGCTGCCTCCAGTCTGGCCATTCCGACGGCTTATCAAACGGAAAATTGGCGGGCGGATTAAACTTTGCCATTTCTCTCTGTTCTTCGTCTTTTTATTCCATTCACGACGTTGGTCCTGTCCGGCAAACTTCTGACACCATGTAGAATGACGAGTGGCGATATATTGATGGTTGAAATCAGAACTCTTTATTAGCAGGCTTCAGTCCTCGAGATACGCACTTCGTACAGCTGCCGTAAAACGTACTCTCTCTCTGTCGTAAAATCACACTGTCGCTCAGTGTCGTAAATCAACAGGTCTGAGGTTATCATTCATTATATGACACGAGCCACCTCAACTGGCTCCTCTCAATGCGGAGGAGAAGCGGCTCTACTCCGAGCTCTCTCTGAGTGACTGAGCTTCTCACCCTATCTCTAAGGGAGCGCCCAGCCACTCTCCGGAGAAAACTCATTTCAGCCGCTTGTAGTCGGGATCTCGTTCTTTCGGCCACGACCCAGAGCTCATGACCATAGGTGAGTACTGGAACGAAGTCGATATCACGCTCCGATCTTCCCTCATTCGTGAACAAGACCCCAAGATATTTAAACCTCCACCTGAGGCAGGAGCACTCCACCCACCGAGAGAGGGCAAACTACCTTTCTCCGGTCGAGAACCATGGCCTCAGACTTAGCGGTGCTGACCCTCATCCCAGCCGCTTCACACTCGGCTGCAAACCGCTCCAATGCATGCTGGAGGTCCTGGCTTGATGGAGCCAACAGAACAACATCATCTGCAAAGAGCAAAGAGGAAATCCTGTGGTCCCCAAACCAGATCCCCTCCGGCCCCTGGCTGCACCTAGAAATTCTGTCCATAAAGACTATGAACAGAACCGTTGATAAGTCCAACATGCACCGGGAACAGGTCTGACTTACTGCCGGCCATGCGAACCAAGTTCCTGCTCCGGTCATACAGAGCCCGGACAGCCCTGAGTAAGGCTCCCCGGACCCCATATTCCCAGAGCACCCTCCACAGGACACCACGGGGAACGCGGTCGAACGCCTTCTCCAAATCCACAATACACCTATGGACTGGATAAGTGAACTCCCACGAACCCTCCAGCACTCTGAAGAGGGTGTAGAGCTGGTCCACTGTTCCACGACCAGGATGGAAACCGCACTGTTGTTCTTGATTCTGAGGTTCAACTATCGGACGGACTCTCCTCTCCAGTACCCTGGTATAGACTGTCCCAGGAAGGCTGAGGAGTGTGATTCCCCAGTAGTTGGAACACACCCTCCGGTTCCCCTTCTTGAAAAGGGGAACCACAACCCCAGTCTGCCAGTCCAGAGGTAAGGTTCCTGTCTGCCACTTAATGCTACAGAGAGGTGTCAACCAAGACTCTCCCACAACATCCAGAGACTTGAGGCACTCATGGCGAACCTCACCCAACCTTGGAGCCTTGCCACCGATGAGCTCTTTGACTACCTCAGTGACCTCAGCTTAGGTGATATACAGTTCCACCCCAGTATCCTCAGCCTCTGCTTCCTCAACGGAAGGCGTGTCAGCAGGGTTGAGGAGATCCTCAAAGTATTCCTTCCACCACCCGATAATGTCGCCATTTGAGGTCAACAGATCCCTACCTGCACTGAAAACGGTGCCTGCAGAAAACTGCTTTCCCCTCCTGAGTCGCCTGGATGGTTTGCCAGAATCTCTTTGAGGCCAACCGATAGTCCTTCTCCATGGCCTCACCAAACTCCTCCCAGGACCGAGATTTTACCTCCAACACAGCCCAGGTCCTAGCTCGCTTAGACTGCCGGTACCTGTCAGCTCCCTCTGGAGTCCCACAAGCCAGCCAGTCCTGATAGGACTCCTTCTTCAGCTTGACCCCAACCCTTACTTCCGGTGTCCACCACTGGGTTCGGGGGTTGCCGCCACTACAGGCACCAGAGACCTTGCGACCGCAGCTCCGGAAAGCAGCAGAGATAATAGAGGTGGAGAACATAGTCCACTTGGACTCAATGTCACTAACCTCCCTCGGTACCTGTTTGAAGCTTTCCCGGATGTGGGAGTTAAAGACCTCCCTGATGGAGGGCTCAGCCAGACGTTCCCAGCAGACCCTCACAGTACGCTTAGGTCTGCCGAGTCTTTCCAGCCTCCTCCCCTGCCAACGAATCCAACTCACCACCAGGTAGTGATCAGTGGACAGCTCTGCCCCTCTCTTTACCCGAGTGTCCAAAACACACGGCCGGAGATCGCCTGAAACGACTACAAAGTCGATCATCGATCTCCTACCTAGGGTGTCCTGATGCCAGGTGTATTGATGGACACCTTTGTGTTTGAACATGGTGTTTGTTATGGACAAACTGTGACGTGCACAGAAGTCCAACAACAAAACACCGCTCGGCTTCAGGTCAGGGAGGCCATTCCTACCGATCACGCCCCTCCAGGTGCCACTGTCATTACCCACGTGGGCATTTAAGTCCCCCAGGATGATGACGGAGTCTCCCATTGGGGCACTTTCTAGTACCCCTCCAAGAGACACCAAGAAGGCCGGGTACTCCGAACTGCTGTTTGGCCCGTAAGTCGAAACCACAGTCAGAGACCTGTCCCCCACCCAAAGGCGAAGGGACGCGGCCCTCTCATCCACCGGTGTGAACTCCAACACTTGGCAGCTGAGCTGGGGGCTCACGAGTAAGCCCACCCCAGCCCGCCGCCTCTCACCATGAGCAACTCCAGAGTGGTAGAGAGTCCAGCCTCTCTTGAGAGACTGAGTTTCAGAGCCCAGGCTGTGCGTGGAGGTGAGCTCAACTATATCTAGCCGGTATCTTTCAACCTCTCAGGCTCCTTCCCTCCCAAAGAGGTGACATTCCATGTCCCAAAAGCCAAATTCCATGACCGGGGTTTGGGCCGCGGAGGCACTTGCCTTCGACTGCCACCCAAACCACAATGCACCGGCCCCTTCAGATCTCCCCTGCAGGTGGTGGGCCCACTGGGGAGTGATCCCACGTCACTCCTTCGGGTTGGACCCAACCGGGGCCCGTGGGAGAAGCCCCGGCCACCAGGCGCTCGCCTAAGAGCCCCAACCCCAGACCTGGCCCCAGGGTGGGGCCCTGGTGACGCCAATCCGGGCGACGTAGCGGAATCTCTGCTGTCATCACTCATAAAGGGGTTCTAAACCGCTCTTTGTCTGGCTTGTCACTCAGGACCTGTCTGCCATGGGAGACCCTACCAGAGGCAGAAGCCCCCGACAGCATAGCTCCTGAGATCACCCAAGCACTCAAACCCCTCCACCACGTTAAGGTGGCGATTCAAGGAGGGGAGGTAAATAATATCAAACAAGCATATTTTGCTTCCATATTTATTCTCAGGTTTTCTGCAAAATGCCACACACTTCAAATTTAACTGATGCGTTTGCTTTCAGTAGATGTTCTACTTGAACAAATGAAGTTTCAAGAAGTGTTGCACTGAAGTGAACCAATTATCAGACAGAAGCTTCCTTGAACTTCATCTTCCCATCACTAGAGCCAGAAAAGGCAGGTAGTTTTTCAGGATGAAGAGTTAGACCACAGAGAAGAAAAACAGATGATTAAAAACAGTTACCAGCCAGTTAGACAAGGTTCAGAGGTGGGCACAAGCTGATGGACTGTCAGGGTGAAAGTGTTGGAACTGGTCTTAAATACGGAGATTCAGATGTGTCAGAACACTCTCCCATCATCCTGAACACCTGTACAGCAGGAAAACTGCAGCAGGGGCCAGTAGAGGGAGACAAAGGGGCAGGGAACTGTCAAACCACCACACATTTCCTTCTGAAAATGCACAAAAAGACCACGCGTCATACATTTCTCTGGCAAAAGGTTTTTCAGCTTCTCCTTATGAGCGGCATCATTATGATCTGAACACAATATTTTATTTTGTGCCCAGCACTATCACAGAATAAAAAAAACTGAGAGCCTTCTTACTGGCTGTGTGTGGTGCTGCTGCAGAATGCATGCTTGGTTTCTTTAGTTTCATGTCATAATCGAAAAACAATTTATAATTAGTTTTGTTTTTGTGACAGCTGGCTGTTTGAGAATTGGTATTTACATCAGAACAGTGAAGTCAGAAACCCCAGCACCCGTCACGTCTTGTGAACGTTCCTGCAGCTGAGTAGCATTTGCACTATGATATCTCCGTGCATAGGTCCTTAAATACTGGTCATGGTTGCTGTCCATCCCTCGCAAGGCTGCACACACAAACTCTGCCAGTATAAAGCTTTGTTGGGTCTATCTATACTAGGGTCTGCAACCTGCAGCTCCAGAAACACCTGTAGCTCTTTTACCCCTCCATAGTGGCTCTCTGGCTAAAGAAATTTAAAATAATGCTTTTTTTTAAGTAAAAGTTGCTAAATTTGCCTTTTTATTCATTTGGATTAGTTGAGCTTAAAATGTATGGCTAAGAAGCATCTAGAAGATAATGTATGTCAAGATTTTTACATCCTTGCTGCTCTAAAGAGGTCTTGATTGATCTAAGCTTTGGATTTTAACTCAACTTCTTAAATTTTTTACAAAACTTTGGTTAAAAAAAAAAAAAGGTCTGGTCATTTATGAGTTTAAGGCTCACATTATCTTATGCTGCACAACAATAGTTAGTAGCTGTCCAGAGTGACATTAAGATAATCTTGTTTGGCACAAGGTGTCTTTTATTTTGAAAGGAAATAATATGAGATTCTGTCAAAACTCACATTTTGAGAAAATAAAGATTTTCGCCTTAAATTTCTGTTTTTATTCATGCCAAAAAAGAAATATAATTCATATTTGTTAAAAATGTAATGAATGCAAAGTGGTATTACATTTTCTTAAAGGGAAAATTAAAACTGTGCTTCTCCTTTGAGGTTTTGATCCGTAGCAAACAGGTCCAAATGACTATTTTATTGTTAAAGGTTGCAGACCCCTGATCTATACCTTCTAATCCAAAAATTACACTGAGCTTTTCTGTCTGGTCCTTTGGACCTGATTGACACGTGCGTGGGTTTTCACCTACAATTTAACAATGGCTTATTATTCTTTAATATGTTTTGTACTTACAAATTTGATATCTTTTTTTCCAGTAATGTGATTACAATGTTCTCTCTCATGCTTGAGTGACTTGTTTGTAGAAACAGACAGAGATGAGCTTTCACAACTGCCAAACCTGAACATACATACTAGGAAAAGAGAAGGTGCCGTTCAGCCTGTTAGAATCTTGTGAAGCAGAAGCTGCATTCTTTATATTTTGTTTGTAACAGAAACATAGATGTTTGTAAAAATCTGTAGAGCTTAGAATGTATCGTGGCATGTTTTGCTATTTTGACATGTCTTCCATTATTCTGAAAACCTTTTATGGGAACACTGTAATCAGCCTTTGTGGCAGTCCTGGAACCCCTCTTAGCCGGCAACTTCTGAGCAGAGGTGGTTATACTGCTCCTTGTGTATTTACAGCCACCACTGCTGCCTTATCAGCATTCCAAAGCCTGCATGCTCAATCTGCTGATTTTTCAAGGGTGACTCCAAAAGATTCTGATGGGCATTTCACAAATCACCCAGTTGATCTAAAATATCGACCAGCCACAAAAAGTCATTACATGCAATAATGGCGGGCAGGACCTTGAATATGTGACTTAATTAGGTTTCAAATGGTTTCAGAAATGCCTTCAAACGGGCTGCCCTGGAGACTAACATGCTCCAGGTTTTTCTCAATGATTACAGATGTAGAGGGCGGGCCACAAAGCAGTAGACACCAATGTTGATACTTCTCCATTTCGAGAGCAGAGCAGACTTTACAGCAGAGGTGGAATCAAGTCATTGTTTTGCAAGTCACAGGTAAGTCTCAAGTCTTTGGCCTTAAGTCCAAAGTCCAGTCCCAAGTCAAAAGTAGGCAAGTCCAAGTCATGCCCAAGTCAAGACCAACCAGTCTCAAGTCACCTCTATGTCTTACTGTTGAATGTGTCAAGTCATTTCAACAACAGGGTAACATTTACTCAGACTATGTGCGCTTTTAGGAACTCTATTATCAAAATTTGGCCTCTGAGCTCATGCACCCCGCTTTAGTAATCCTAAATGATTTCTCTTTAACAAAAACCCCATTTGCCGTGTTTGCAATTCTGGTAACCAGAGTTGCAAACACAGTAAACTGGGTTTTTGTTCAAAAGAAATGTGACTGATGAGGCATTGAACTCTTTCAGACTCATTTTCACAAGCAATCTTTACCAACCACTGATTGTGTCCAAATGTTCATATCAGAATCTTTTTATAAACAAAACAGATACATATTGGCCAGAGGAAGGATGTATCACCATTCTGTTTGGAGAAACCAGTACTGAGACAGCCCTTTTAAAGATTTTAACTGACCTAAGGAATAATTCTGACTTGCAGAAACTCTGTTCTGGTGCTACTTGATCTTAGTGCCTCCTTTGATACGGAAGATCACCAAATTTTATTAGACAGACTTAAGAGTCGGGTTGGCCTCTCAGGAACTGTTCTTAACTGGTTCCACTCTTATCTCACAGATCAACATTTTTATGTAAGTTTGGATACATGCACCTCAAGAATCCATTAAATAAGTTGTGAGGTTCCCCAAGGGTCAATTTTAGGCCCTATACTTTATAACTTGTACATGTTGCCTCTTGGGGATGTCATCAGGAGACACGGCGTTGACTTTCACAGCTACGCTGATGATACTCAGCTTCACATCGCCGTGTCTCCTGATGGCCTTGAACCTATAGACACTCTTTTAAATTGTATTTTAGATATAAAGTCATGAATGGCAGAAAACTTCCTGCAGCTCAACCAGGACAAAACAGAAGTTTTAATCATCGGTCCTGAAGACAAGAAAGAGAGGATTTTACCCAAGCTCAATAATTTTAATCTTTCTCAATGTGTGAGAAACCTGGGCGTACTCTTTGACTCTGATCTGAATTTTATTCCACACATTAAAAGTGTTGTGAAGTCTAGTTTTTATCAACTCAAAAATATTGCCAGAGTCCGCCCATTCCTCTCTTTTGCCAGCACAGAGGTGCTGATGCATGCTTTTATTTTTAGTCGTTTAGATTATTGTAATGCCCTGCTCTCTGGTTTACCTCAAAAGTCTCTGTCAAATCTACAGCTACTACAGAACTCAGTGGCATGGATTCTTACGAGGACCAGGGGGCAGGAACACATTACACCAGTATCATTGGCATTGGAATATCTAAACCAACAGCCCAGTCTCAGTAAAATGCGTACATATGCCCCGATTTGGGAAATACCGTGTATAATATACGCCAAAACCGGTTTTTGCGTGCATTTAATACGCGCGGTCCTAAACGTGTTAAATGTGTTTTCCACGATTGACACGTCCCCTGGTGGAGGCGTGAGCATCACAGACAGCCCCACAAACGAACAATTTGCTTTTCTAACCCTAACCATAACCGTAATCCTAACCTTAACCAGGAACGACGTCATTTAGAAAAGAGCCGGAGGATTTCTGACCACGTGATCAAAACCAAACCTAAAAAGTCGTGTATATTGTACGCCGGCGCAACCTATTCTCTACCGTTGCGTATCATATGCACGCAAAAAGCGTGTTTGGCATATATTATACACGGTATTTCAGAGTGCAAAGTCGTGGAATATGTACGCATTTTACTGAGAGTGTGTTGAAACCAAAACTTTTATGGTTTTCCAAGTACTAATAACCCTTTCTGGGATCCTCACTGAAATAATGTCAGGACATGTTTCTTTTTATGTATTAAGCACATGAATACCATCATGAAAAATAAGACAAGATGATAAAACTGAGGATACATTTGAACATTTACACTGAATTGATGAAAACATGCAGGGAGGTGGAAGAAGCCATACAGCCCATATAGGCTTATGTTGAGACCCCCTCGGATAAATAAAAGACAATAGATTAAAGAAAATACAAGAAATGAAACAAACAATTTACATCAAATATTTAGTATTTGGCTAAAATTCTATTTTTAATGTGGTTTTGTACATGAACAAGGAGTTTGCAGTGGAAAGTTGGACAGTGCGAGTATTCCATAGTTTGGGTCCATGATATGAAAAATAGAGGTCAGTGTCGTCTAGCAGCCTGTCCAGCTGAATGGTGGTGAATATGGTGATTGAACTTGAAGTAATGTGTCCAAGCAAACTTGTATAAATAATAAACATTAAATCATAAAACAACCAACACTATTTATGAAATGAAAAATAATCAAATAACTATTTGAGATCATCAAAGAAAAAAGTCAGGTAAAATACTAATTCATAAAAAAAGTTAAAAAATAAAAAGTCTGTCTATAAAGTCTGTTTATAGTCCCTTTGAGACATTGCAGATTTGCAGCTCCTCACACATCTTATTTTGCAGTAAATTTTAGGAATAAAACCGAGCAGCTTTGACACCTGGACAGGCAAAGCGAGAATCAAACCTACGATCTTTCAATCAGGAGTTGACCGCCCTTCCACTGCACCACGGCCGCACCCGCATTTATATGATTTATTCAAGTAAGCAGCTTAAATAAAGTTAATTTACTGTTTAGTTAGTTACCCTTTAATGCAGTGGTCTCTAACCTTTTTCAGACCTCGGGCCGGTATAAATTAGACAATTATTTTCACGAACGGGGCTGAAGTTGGCATTGTTTAACTCTTGGTTTCTGAAAATCTACTCTCAAAATACAACAAGTTTTGTTTAAAAACACCTACAAATATCAGTAAATTTTTGTGCAGATTTTGAAGATTCAATGAAAAAGAGTTATGTATTTGTAGAAGTCACTGTTGATTTGAAAAAAAAAAAACGTAAATGTAATTTTAACATAGATCCAGGCATTGATTATCTTCCAGGACAAACTGATTGATCATACTTTCTCTTTACATAAATTCATTCATTGGGTATCTTTTTCAACACAAAGAAACATTTTCTGTTATAGTCTCTGAACGGATGGCTACGTTATTCAGCCTTTCTGTAGAAAAATTCTCAAATGTCTCTTTTAAGTTTCCACAAATCAGCAACTGTTTTTGTTTGAATCTTCATTCTCTGTAAAATGTTTGAACTTTCTGATGAAGATTTTCTCTTTAGCATCAAAGTGGAAGCTAATGCTGCATACACACCGAACGTGAATCGCACAACAAATTTGTGTGCCCCGCCCCTTTTTCACTGCGCAGTGAATTTGCTGCTCGCCATGTGGGAGGAGCTACCAGCTCTGTCTGTGGATATCTCACTTAGAATGAATGGAAGACGCATACGATGTTAAAGAATAAAGGTTTATGTGAAGAGTTGAAGAAAAACATCAGTAATCATGTCTCAGGGTTTGAGTTTACATGATGATTATTTAAATATTTTCCTGGTACAGGGGACTGTGTCTGTATGACAGCTGCTTCTGCAATGTTTGTGTGTCTCTGTGTTTGAGCTTGAAGGCTGACTGTTTAGTATTAATCTGAAGGGGTGGGGGTGGGTAGAATTTGGAGACCTCTTTTCTTTTTTTAAATGTTTTGATGAAACCCGAGATGGTAACCCCCGCAGCATCTCTCTGTCTGCGGGCATATGGAGCGAATGAGCTCTGCCGCAGGGGCGAAATTCACTGATCTGTTGGGCATCGATTGGGTTTTATGCAGTTCTGGTGCCAAAGCAATTC
The DNA here is from genome assembly GCF_002922805.2 of Oryzias melastigma. Taxonomy (NCBI): domain Eukaryota; kingdom Metazoa; phylum Chordata; class Actinopteri; order Beloniformes; family Adrianichthyidae; genus Oryzias; species Oryzias melastigma. The sequence goes on along the minus strand of NC_050527.1, from coordinate 17,530,113 downwards.
TTTGGTTTCAGTTCCTAGCGGTTCCTAGTCTGTGCCAGATTCGGTACTTTGCTCTCCGCTTCCCGCTCCCAGCTCTGCATTCCGCGGTCTCTAGTCGTGGTTTCTGCCCCACAGGGCCCAGTTTCCACCCCGCGTTCAGTGCTCCCGCAGTGGCTCTCTCTCCCGGCGTGTGGAGCGGGCGAGCCCCGCTGGTCCGGGAGGCTGTCTGGCTGCAACCAGAGAATCCCCGCGATGTGACAAGACATAAACGCTTGTATTGGATAGTATTTTATCCACTGATCAGGTCACTGGAAAAGTCTCGTGCCCAAAGCTGAGTTCCTGATTGGATAATGCAATGCAGCACCCTGTCAAACTTCCGGTATTTACATTTTGGCTGCGCTGCCTGATTCGCGTCTCGACCTTCAAATTGAGCTACTGGCAGACCTTCACGCCATGCCAGTTGCTCACATCACGCCGTGGGGCTTTAACTGGCCTCAGAGCGTGTCTGTACCATTGAATAACATTGGAGATTCCACCTCTGCCTCGCAAATTGCATTTAGTGTAAATGTATCTTTAAGCTGGATGCTAGCTTCACCTACGACTTCTAAGGTGATATGGATAAATAAAGCAAAATAAAATCACACAACCGTCATTAACCTGGTATTTTCTAAATAAAATGTAAAAGTGAATCCATTCATCATTATTATCTGTGAGTGAAACAGTGGAGTGTCGTTGCTGCATTTTAGACGGAGCAGCTTCTGCTACATGAGAACAACTGTCTCAATAATTCTATTTGTGGAGGAAGACTCTTAGTTTTTTCAGTAAACAGTAGATTTACTGTTCTTTGAAGTTGAGGGATCTTCTTAAGTTTCCTCACTGACTCGTTTCTCACTGAAGAGACTTTACAAATATATTTTATTGGTTGGTTTTTGTATTTCGCTTTGAGCTATTAGCTTAGCAATCCAGGTTAGCCATGCAGGTAGCTGCTTTAAAGGGGCATTACCATTAAAAGTTTAAGGATGAAAAAAAGGGAGAGGGGGAAACACGGGTTTAAAGCAGAGGTTTGTTTCTTATACTTGGAGGAAAAAGATGAATTTAACTAGCAATTCAGTGTTTTTCTTTCAACACCTTTACATAGGAAATACCTCTACTTTCCTCTTGAATGCTGTTGATTGGTGGTGCAGTCAGTTAGCGTGCTTGCTTTTAATCGAAGAGTAACCTGGTAAGAGGCCCAGATGAGACATACAAATTCCGACCCCACAGGGAGCACCAAATTCATGTATTGGCTATGGCGCCGTGCAGCCCAGGACCGGGCCTGCTGTTGACTCCTGTTTCTAAAGCAAATCCTTGTCTTATTCTTATAAGGGGTCGGCAGCGTAGGGCACACCTGCTGCAGGTGTCATGCGCAGCAGAAAATGGTGGCACGCAGGTGTGTCATCTGATTGCACTGAATGTTGCGTATGTCCAAATTAGTGCTCAACATTGTGCCAGTGTCTGTCACTTGTGTATTTCTGATAAGCTGAAGGGTTAAATGCACTAACATGAACCTCATGCTCAGATTCACACAACCCCAGCAGCCTGGAGGTGTTGGTGCTCAAAACTTGAAGAAGCTTAACATCATCAACCATAATCTCATTTATGGACTTTCATTTAACAGTTGCACCTACAGTTGTGATGCCAGGCAATAACCCTCTCACTCATGGTGCAACAAAAATAACAGAATGAAATGAAACTCCCACAATGCACTTCTGTTAGGGGCAGGATCACTACAATGTCTTTCGTGTTTGAAAAATAAAAATCAAGTTTGAGTGACAATATCTTCTCATAAGGAGAATTTTTCTCCTAAGGAATCATTCACACAGCTCTGTTACTGTGACCCCGCCCACCTGTATAAATACTGCCACTGCTTTCAGTAAAATGTTATTGTTTCACATAGTATACATTACTTTCTGCATCAGCCTTCATGGACGGGGGTTTAAATAATTCCGCACCGTAGCTACATTTCCTGTAGTGAAACTGAAACTGTTGCCAATGTAGCCACGAAGGGATCCAAGCCAGGGTCTCATTGTGCCGGTCCCAAGCCCGGATAAATACAGAGGGTTGTGTCAGAAAGGACATCCGACGTAAAATCTTGCCAAATCAAATATGCGAATCAAACCTACGATATCCATACCTGATCGGTCGAGGCCCAGGTTAACAACGACCGCCATCGGTGCTGTTCACCGACAGGGTGCCGGTGGAAATTGGACTACTGTTGGTGGAAGAAGGAGAGGAGGAAGGCGGGTTCGTAGGGAGAGAGAGAAAAGAGGAAAGTCACTAGTGTTGGACTGAGAGTTGGGACTTTGAATGTTGGAACTATGACAGGAAAGGGTAGAGAGTTAGTGGACATGATGCAGAGGAGAAAGGTAGACATACTGTGTGTCCAGGAGACCAGGTGGAAAGGTAGCAAGGCTAGAAGTTTAGGAGCAGGGTTCAAGTTGTTCTATCATGGTGGAGATGGGAAGAGAAATGGAGTAGGAGTTATCCTAAAGGAGGAGTTTGTTAGGAGTGTTGTGGAGGTAAAAAAAGTGTCAGATAGAGTGATGAGTCTGAAGATAGAAATGGAGGGTGTCATGTTCAATGTTGTTAGTGGGTATGCCCCACAGGTAGGATGTGAGCTGGAAGAGAAGGAGAAGTTCTGGTTGGATCTTGATGAAGTGATGATGAGCATCCCTGGAAATGAGAGAGTTGTCATTGGTGCAGATTTCAATGGTCATGTTGGTGCAGGAAACCGAGGTGATGAGGAGGTGATGGGCAGGTTTGGTATCCAGGAGAGGAATGTAGAAGGACAGATGGTGGTTGATTTTGCAAAAAAGATGGAAATGGCGATAGTGAATACATTCTTTGAGAAGAGACAGGAACATAGAGTGACCTATAAGAGTGGAGGTAGAAGCACACAGATAGACTACATCTTGTGTAGACGGTGTAATCTGAAGGAGATCAGTGACTGTAAAGTAGTGGTTGGTGAGAGTGTTTCCAGACAGCACAGGATGGTGGTGTGTAGAATGACTCTGGTGGTGAAGAAGATGAAGAAAGAGAGGGCAAAGGCAGAGAAGAGGACAAACTGGTGGAAGCTGAAAAAAGAAGATTGTTGCATGACTTTTAAGAAACAGTTGAAACAGGCTCTGGGTGGTCAGGAGGTACTCCCAGATGACTGGATAACTACAGCTAATGTGATCAGGGAGACAGGTAGGAGTGTACTTGGTGTGTCATCAGGAAAGAGAGTTGATAAGGAGACTTGGTGGTGGAATGAGGAGGTGCAGGAGTGTATACGGAGTAAGAGACTAGCTAAGAAGAAGTGGGACACTGAGAGGACTGAGGAGAGTAGACAGGAGTACAGGGAGATGCAGCGTAAGGTGAAAGTAGAGGTGTCAAAGGCCAAACAAAGAGCTTATGATGACTTGTATGCTAGGTTGGGTAGTAAGGAGGGAGAGACTGACCTGTACAGACTAGCAAGGCAGAGAGATCGAGATGGGAAGGACATGCAGCAGGTTAGGGTGATCAAGGATAGGAATGGTAATGTGGTGACAGGTGTCAGTGGTGTAATGGAAAGATGGAAAGAATACTTTGAAGAGTTGATGAATGAAGAGAATGAGAGAGAACAAAGAGTAGAAGAGGTGACGGTTGTGGAGCAGGAAGTAAGAAAGATTAGTAAAGGTGAAGTGAGAGGGGCTTTGAAGAGGATGAAGAGTGGAAAGGCTCTTGGTCCTGATGATATACCTGTGGAGGTATGGAAGTGTCTAGGAGAGATGGCAGTGGAGTTTTTGACCGGGTTGTTCAACAGGATCTTAGGTGGTGAGAAGATGCCTGAGGAATGGAGGAGAAGTGTGATGGTGCCCATTTTTAAGAATAAGGGAGATGTGCAGAGTTGTGGTAACTACAGAGGAATAAAGCTGATGAGCCATACAATGAAGGTGTGGGAAAGAGTAGTGGAAGCCAGACTAAGAGCAGAAGTGAACATTTGTGAGCAGCAGTATGGTTTCATGCCAAGAAAGAGCACTACAGATGCAACATTTGCTTTGAGGATGTTGATAGAGAAGTACAGAGAAGGTCAGAGAGAGCTCCACTGTGTCTTTGTAGATCTGGAGAAAGCTTATGACAGAGTGCCCAGAGAGGAACTATGGTATTGTATGAGGAAGTCTGGAGTGACAGAGAAGTATGTCCGAGCAGTGCAGGACATGTATGAGGGCTGTAAGACAGTGGTGAGGTGTGCTGTAGGGGTGACAGAGGAGTTCAAGGTGGAGGTGGGATTACATCAGGGATCAGCTCTGAGCCCCTTCCTGTTTGCAATGGTGATGGACAGACTGACGGATGAGGTTAGACAGGAATCACCATGGACTATGATGTTTGCAGATGATATTGTGATTTGTAGTGAGAGCAGGGAACAGGTGGAGGTGGAGTTAGAGAGGTGGAGGTTTGCCCTGGAAAGGAGAGGAATGAAGGTTAGCCGCAGTAAGACAGAGTACATGTGTGTGAATGAGAGGAACCAGAGTGGAAGAGTGAGGTTACAGGGAGAAGAGATAAAGAAGGTGGAGGAGTTTAAGTATTTAGGGTCAACAGTACAGAGTAATGGAGAGTGTGGAAAAGAAGTGAAGAGGAGAGTGCAAGCAGGTTGGAATGGGTGGAGAAAAGTGTCAGGTGTGATGTGTGACAGAAGAGTTTCAGCACAAATGAAAGGAAAGGTGTACAAGACTGTGGTGAGACCAGCCATGTTGTTTGGACTAGAAACAGTGGGACTGAAGAAAAGACAGGAAGCAGAGCTGGAGGTAGCAGAGATGAAGATGCTGAGGTTCTCTTTGGGAGTGACCAGGATGGATAGGATCAGGAATGAATACATCAGAGGGACAGCACATGTTAGAGGTTTTGGAGATAAAGTCAGAGAGGCCAGACTGAGATGGTTTGGACATGTTCAGAGGAGAGACAGTGAATATATTGGTAGAAGGATGCTGAGTCTAGAGCTGCCAGGAAAGAGGTCTAGAGGAAGACCAAAGAGGAGGTTTATGGATGCAGTGAATGAAGACATGAAGGTGGCTGGTGTTAGAGTGGAGGATGCTGAAGACAGGCTTAGATGGAGGAAACTGATTCGCTGTGGCGACCCCTGAAGGGAAAAGTCAAAAGGAAATGAAGAAGAAGAAGAAGAAACTGAAACTGTCGCCGGTGAGATGACAGTTGACTTGAGTCTGTGGATGGTACGTGAGCGCGTGCACGAGTGGGAAAAGTGTGAAGCTGATTCTGAGCTGTTGCACAAGTTTATGACCACACAGCTGGATTGTTGGTCATGTTTTTGGCGTCGCTGACATTTATGAGTTTATGTTTCCATTTGGGGATCTTTTGTACCGGACTCGCTGGTCTGGTTGGTGTTTATGACCGCGGTCCCTGCCCTTGCTGAGTCCAACATCGCTGTGGAGTGGACCTGGTTGCATTCTGTTGTGGTGGAGGCTGTAGTGAGGTTCTGTGGTGAGCTGGTCCTGGTTAAAGAGATTCCTTATATATTGTCTCCTCACAGCAGAGCCAAGCCTGTCTTTAAAAATTCTAGTCATTTATTTGTGCCTGCATGCATTGTTTGTGGGGGGGTCATGTTTGTGTGAATGGAGGGGAAGGCAAAGGGTGTGTTGGTTTCAGTTTTTTTCTCTTTATTGTTTGTTTGTTTTTTGAGCTGCGACCATAGACTGTAAAAATAATGGACTGAGCGAGCAATGAGGTCCCCCATTGGAAATGCATTACTTCCTCTCCGGCCACTGCTTTCACTGTCAATTCCTGAAACGGATACCGCCATTCGCAACCCATCTTCAGTGATTGGTCTGAGTCATAGCTGAGTCATGGAATCTACAGGAAGTTCTGTCGCCAATCAGGAGTGAGTTTATTGCAACCATCTGCCTCTTTCCACGCCTCGACCACGAGACCGCGGATGTAAGCAGCTTCAATAACGGCGGCTCGGGAGAATTGCTGCAACAGACTCTCAGTAAAATGCGTACATATTCCACGACTTTGCACTCTGAAATACCGTGTATAATATACGCCAAACACGCTTTTTGCGTGCATATGATACGCAACGGTAGAGAATGGGTTGCGCCGGCGTACAATATACACGGCTTTTTAGGTTTCGTTTTGATCACATGGTCAGAAATCCTCCGGCTCTTTTCTAAATGACGTTGTTCCTGGTTAAGGTTAGGATTACGGTTATGGTTAGGGTTAGAAAAGCAAATTGTTCGTTTGTGGGGCTGTCTGTGATGCTCACGCCTCCACCAGGAGACGTGTCAATCGTGGAAAACACATTTAACACGTTTAGGACCGCGCGCATTATATGCACGCAAAAACCGGTTTTGGCGTATATTATACACGGTATTTCCCAAATCGTGGCATATGTACGCATTTTACTGAGACTGGGCTGAATGTACAAATCATTGTTCAAGTCTTTGAGGGAGAACCATTCCAACATTTGATTCTGTCAGCGGTCCTTTGGGATTTACTTACATTTATTCATTTTTGTCGAGATAAAAGGAGCATTTGGGTGACGCTGCTGATCCCCTTGAGCGCTGTCTCTTCACATGCGCTGCCAGGTTACCGTCTAATCAGATGCACGTGAGAAGCGCATTCAGCTGTATTTAAAATAAATAACCATCCTAACAAGTGAACAGCTGGATCTTTTTCCTGTTTAAAAATACCACCAGGTCCTTTCAAGTCTGTCTCGCTGTCAGGACTCCAACTCCCAGCTCCACCCCTGACCACCAGAGGGAACCCTCTCCAGAATACTGACTGCTTCTCACCAGCTGTACTCCATCATCTCCATTAGTCTCACCATATTTAAGCGTTCACTTCACTCATCATCTCCGCGAAGTATTGCCTAGTTTATCCCTAGCAATTTCCGAGCGTTTATCCCACATCAGCTTACTCGTGTTTTGGCCCTTGCCTGTTTACTCGTCTTCCTGTCTAGCTCCTCATCCTTGACCTCTGCCTGGCCTCCGACTACGTCTCTGCTTTTGCCCTTGTCTGTTTTGGATGTTTAATAAACCTTACCTGTTTGCAAATGGATCCAAACGCCTCCGTGCCTTCGTCACAGAATACTTCGCCGGACTCGGATCCAGCAGCAGGCGTTCCCTCGCCGTCCAACCCAGCAGCTTATGCTTCCATGCTACTGGAACATGGAAGACAACTTCAGCGGCTAACGCTAGCTACTGACGCCATCATGGCTCGTTTGCTAGCCAACCCAGAGATACCAGCAGCCTCTCCTGCGCCGCAGCAAGCCGCTCCTCCGGTTCCCGAGGTCCCCTCCGCCGCTGGCGCCTCCATGTCTGCTCCACGTCTGCTCCACGTCTTTCGATGCCGGATAAGTTCACCGGAGAACCCGAACGATGTAATGGATTCCTGATGCAGTGCCAGCTCTTCCTCCATCAGCAGGCTCATCTGTACCCCACTGAGGAATCCAAAGTGTCCTTCCTGTGTTCCCTCCTCACCGGGGAAGCGTTGGATTGGCTAGCCGCGGTCTGGTCTGGGGGATCGCTGCCGTTCCACTCCTACGCCGAGTTTACCCAGTTGCTGCGCGCCCTGTTCCAGCATGCTAGCGACGGAAAGAATCCAGGTGAGCAGCTTTTGGACATTAAGCAGGGGAAGGACACCGCCGCCGCCTACTCACTGCGATTCCGGACATTGGCCGCACAAACAGACTGGACTTCGGCCACGCGTCGGACGGTTTTCCGCCGGGGACTTAACGCGGAACTGCAACGCGAGATTGCCTGCCGGGACGAGAATATGGACCTCGGTCAGCTGATCGCCATTACCATACGCTTGGACAATCTATTACGGACTCGGAGATCAAGAGAAGTCGGCGCCGAGCCTGTTTCCTTCCCGTCTGTACGTCCCCGCTACGAGCACGTGACTTCCGCTGAGCCAATGCAGCTGGGAACTACACGTCTGACACCGGAAGAGAGGAGTAGGCGCATGCGCGAGAATCTCTGCCTATACTGCGGACGCCCTGGCCACCTGCGAGCTTCCTGTCCCGATCATCCGTCCCGACGATCGGGAGACCCGGTGAGTGACTCTGTTATTACCTTTGAAATCTCTGTTAAAATAAGCTAGCAGATAAAGTCATCACATCTAAGGCTATGGTGGATTCAGGGGCAGCGGGAAATTTCATTGACTTAACTTTTGCTCGCGCTAATGCTATTCCTCTGCTTGCCTGTGACTCCCGGGTGGCAGTCTCTGCTTTAGATGGACGCCCTATTGGTTCCGGTCGGATCCAGTTCCTGACACCTGACCTCCATCTCCTCACCCTTCATCAGCATGAGGAATACATCCGTTTCTTTGCTATTGACTCTCCTCGCTGTCCTCTCATCCTCGGACTGCCGTGGTTAGAGACCCACGACCCCACCATCACATGGTCCACAAAGAGCCTGGTCTTCGAGTCGGCGGCTTGTCATCAAAACCACCATCTTCAACCACGCAGAGCCTCTGCTAAACAGTCAACGTACCAGGTAGCTGTCACGGAGCTTAACATAAATAACTCTGTAGCCTCGTCTAGTTTTTTACCGTCTCAGTACCAAGATCTGAAGGAGGCTTTCAACAAGCAACACGCTACACGCCTACCTCCTCACCGTACGTATGACTGTGCCATTGATATCCTACCCGGGCACACGCCTGCTAAAGGAAGGGTGTTTCCGTTTATCGCAACCAGAGTCAGAGGCCATGCAGGCATATATCCGGGAAGAACTACAGAAAGGATTTATCCGACCATCTACGTCACCCGCCTCGGCCAGTTTCTTCTTTGTGAAAAAGAAGGACGATGGCCTTCGGCCCTGCATTGACTACCGCAGTCTCAATGAGAGCACCATAAAATACCGGTACCCCATACCACTAGTTCCACCAGCCCTAGAGCAGCTGCGTCAGGCCAGGTTTTTCACTAAGCTGGACCTACGCAGCGCCTATAACCTGATCCGTATCCGTGAAGGGGACGAGTGGAAGACGGCTTTTTCCACTACTACCGGACATTATGAGTACCTCGTCATGCCATTCGGCCTCTGCAACGCTCCATCCGTATTCCAGGCATTCATTAATGACGTTTTCAGAGACATGCTTCAGCGTTTTGTCATCGTCTACCTGGATGATATCCTCATCTACTCGCCAAACCTTGACGAGCACATCTCCCATGTCAGGCAAGTCTTACAGAGACTCATCGATCACCACCTCTATGCCAAAGCAGAAAAATGCGAATTCCACAGGACATCCATCGCTTTCCTCGGCTACGTTATCAGCGCCCAAGGCGTGGCCATGGACGAGAGTAAAGTGGATGCTGTGTTACAGTGGCCTGAGCCCACCACTGTAAAGGAGCTGCAACGGTTTCTGGGGTTTGCTAACTTTTACCGCCGCTTCATCCGTGGTTTCAGCTCTGTGGCGGCTCCTCTCACCTCTCTCCTCAATGGGCTCCTAGGTGTCTTCACTGGACCCCAGAAGCGACTGCAGCGTTCCACAAGCTCAAGCAGCTCTTCACTCAATCTCCTATCCTGCATCACCCCGACCCCTCGATCCAGTTTATGGTGGAGGTGGATGCCTCGAGTACTGGATTAGGGGGGGTCCTGTCTCAACGTCACGGTGAGTCCTCCAAGACGTTTCCGTGTGCCTTTTATTCCAGGAAACTCACCAGCGCTGAAAGGAACTATGACGTGGGGGATCGGGAGTTGCTCGCAATGAAGGAAGCCTTCACAGAGTGGAGACATTGGCTGGAGGGGGCGACGCATCCATTCCTGGTGTTGACGGATCACAAGAACCTGGAATACATCAAGTCAGCCAAGAGGTTAAACCCTCGCCAAGCCAGGTGGTCTCTCTTCTTCTCCCGATTCCACTTTCATATCACCTTTCGACCAGGCTCTAAGAACGGCAAAGCGGACGCACTTTCCCGCTTGCATGAGACGGCGGACGACAACACAGGGTCTGCTGAACCCGTAGTGCCTGCCTCATTACTTCTGGCTCCCATCCAGTGGGATATCATCACGGAACTAACGGAGCATAATCAACAGGAACCGCCTCCACCATCCTGCCCTGTCGACAAGATATACGTACCTCCTCCTCATCGTCAACGAGTTCTGCACCTGGTCCATGACGCCCCCGCTGCAGGACACCCAGGTATGGCGGCCACTCAATCTCTCATGCAGAATTCCTTCTGGTGGCCGACCATGGTGGCGGATGTGGCTCAGTTTGTGGCGGCCTGCGGCCAGTGTCAGATGGCCAAGTCCCCACGTCAACTCCCAGCCGGGCTTCTACAACCGTTACCAACACCTCATCGTCCCTGGTCACACATCGCGGTGGACTTTATCACGGATCTACCCCGTTCCAATGGTAACACCACAATACTCATGGTGATTGATCGTTTTTCCAAGGCCTGTCGTCTGCTCCCTTGCCCAAGCTGCCCACCGCTATGGAAACCGCCGAACAGCCCCTGAAGATGTCGTTTCGGACCGGGGCCCGCAGTTTACGTCACGTGTCTGGCAGGAGCTCTGCGAGGCGCTGGGCATAAACGTCAGCCAAGTGGAGCGGCTCAACCAGGAGATCACCCGGTTCCTGCGGACCTACTGCAGTCAACGTCAGGAGGACTGGAGCCAGTTCCTGGTTTGGGCCGAATATGCGCAGAACTCTCTGACAAAGGCGTCCACTGGATTATCCCCGTTCCAGTGTGTTCTGGGTTTCCAGCCTCCCTTCTTCCCCTGGGCGGGGGGCCCCTTGGATTTACCAGCCGTGGACGACTGGTTTCAGCGCAGCGGGGAAACCTGGGAGGCTGCACACGTACAGCTACGGCGAGCCGTCCGTCGGTTCCAGGCACAAGCTGATCGCCACCGTCGTCCGGGGCCCGACATCCTTCCTGGCCAATGGGTGTGGTTGTCTACTTGGGATCTGCGGCTGAGACTGCCGTGCAAAAAACTGAGTCCGAGGTTTGTGGGGCCCTTCAAAGTCATTAAACAGGTCACACCCGTGTCATTCCGTCTAGCCTTACCGCCAGCTTACCGAATCTCCCCGACCTTCCACGTCTCCCTGCTCAAGCCGGCCGTGGGTTCGTCAGACAGGACTCTACCTCCTGAGTCCGGTGACGACGTGCCCTCCGCCCCCGGTGACGCCGCGGTGACACCTCTAATAGTGGACGGCGAGGAGGTCTACCGCGTCAAGAACCTCCTGGATTCCCGACGACGGGGCTCTTCTCTGCAATATCTGGTGGACTGGGAGGGGTATGGCCCAGAGGAACGTTCCTGGGTCGCCGCGGACGACATCCTTGACCCCTCCCTAATCTCTGACTTTCACCGCGATCATCCGGATCGTCCTGCTCCCCGTCCCCGGGGTCGTCCCCGTCGTCGGTGGCCTTCTCACTTCCGGAGCCGCTCGCAGGGGGGGGCTCTGTCAGGACTCCAACTCCCAGCTCCACCCCTGACCACCAGAGGGAACCCTCTCCAGAATACTGACTGCTTCTCACCAGCTGTACTCCATCATCTCCATTAGTCTCACCATATTTAAGCGTTCACTTCACTCATCATCTCCGCGAAGTATTGCCTAGTTTATCCCTAGCAATTTCCGAGCGTTTATCCCACATCAGCTTACTCGTGTTTTGACCCTTGCCTGTTTACTCGTCTTCCTGTCTAGCTCCTCATCCTTGACCTCTGCCTGGCCTCCGACTACGTCTCTGCTTTTGCCCTTGTCTGTTTTGGATGTTTAATAAACCTTACCTGTTTGCAAATGGATCCAAACGCCTCCGTGCCTTCGTCACACTCGCGCTCCTCAGAAGGCTGCGTCTAATTCAGGCTGCGTCTAATTCAGGCTGAAGCTGGAAAAGTGAAGAAGATGAAACTTTAGTTGGTGATTTTATGCGCATATATGCAACTTATAATTTATAAGCTACAATCAAAACAGTGAAAAAAAGAAAAAGGAAGTTAATCAAACAAAAAAGTCCAAACCACATAACCTCAGACGTGAAATCTATTTCTACAGAGTAAATCCTCATCTAAAAATGTCGACAGCATGCTCCTCTTGTTGTTTTAAACTGCTGCATCGGTACATTCCATTGAGGAAAACAACAGTAGGACAATGATTGGTACATTGTTGAATTGTAAAGTAGGTGTTAAAAGGTCTTCACGGACCCATTGATGAAGTCTGCTCCCATTGGCTACCCGTCATCTGTCAATCAAACCCCCCAGACGTTCGACGTCAGACCCACAAACGCTTATTGAGCCATCTGATTGGTCAATTTATAACTCTAATAACTTGTGATAATAGAAAAAAATCTTTAAAAAAAATTAGGATTAGAAAAAAGAAGTTAATCAGAAAGCAGCAGAGGAAGAATGATTATTCTGAGATATAAAATGACTGAGAAATAACTGTCTGTTTCTCAATGTAAGTCAATGGGACTTTGGCCTTTTTGCAACCCAGTGGTACTTCCTATATGGAACACGGAAGTAGGGGGGTTTGCTTTGTCCAGTTATTTTATAAACAGTCTATGGCTGCGACACATGTAAATAAAGATCGTTTGATAAGTTCAGTTTGTTGAATAATAACCCCGGAAGGTCAGATTGTACCCAGAAATCCTGTTCAATATAAAATGTGAAAGTTTTACAAATAAAACTACAGCTGATCACCACTCAATTTACTGAAGATGAAAAAAGAGAAGAATTTCACTGTCCAAGCACAGAAAATGTGTATTGCTATAATTCGCAAACAAACAAAAATGTAAAAACATGTCATTTCACATGCAATAAAAGCACCATCGCAGAATGAACTTACATGAAGTTACTCACAGCCTGTCTCATAATGTAACAAAAGATGAATAAGACAAAAAATGTTTGTTTTTTTCATGGCTGTGAAGTTCTTGGAAATATTGATGGTATTTTGTTCTGGCGTATCCAATCCTATTGGTGTAGGTATGACAGCACAAATGTTGTACTTTTGGTCTCAAAGAAACATAGTTGTCAAAATATGTTTTTAAAAGCTATTTGACCTTCTGTTTGTGCATTAATTAAAAATTCATACACATTGGAAATGTTTTTGTATTTCTTTGTATTAGAGTTCGCATTCTCGCGATGGTTAAGAAGAGAATTTCAAATAGTCACTTCATCTCATAAATGTTGCTGACCCCTGGGATAGACACAGCCATCAAAATGACACATTCACTGTCAGTAACTTTTGCTTATTTCTTTTATCAGAAAGGACATTCTCAAAATTCTTTGATCGTTCCTCCAAATAACCCGTCTCCTGCAGCACAGCAGCAAAACAGTCCATCTTTGCTTCAAACCTAAGTGTTTTCATCCTTGTAAAGTGACAGTGCCCTCAAAATATGTTTTCTCTTTAGTGTTCTGCTGGTCCTGCAGATCAAAATGTTCAGACATTTGTCATCAAGTCACATCACCATGAAAATGTTGATCGCTCATGTAAAGCTGATTGAATATAAAAGTGATTCCAACTGAAAATGAGACTAGAAAAGAAGAACACATAGTGAACTCTAGTAAGGAGATTGTTGTGGAACTTGTTTTATTCATGTCTTTACTGTAAAATAAATTTCTCAGAACAAAAAGAGAATTAAGTCTAATAACCCAACAGTCAAATATACTGTGTATATAACTCAAAAGTACAGAAAATGTTTTGGAAAATGAAAGTAACTCTGGGGGTTGTCCTCCTCTCTCTTATGCCATTTCCTGGGTCTTTCTGTGTGGAGTTTGAATGTTCTCCTCGTGCATGTGTGGGTGTTCTCCAAACACTCAAGCTTCCTCTGACATTCCAGAAAAATGTTTCATAGCTTAACTGGTGACTCCTAATGTCACAAACAGGCAGACAGCTAATTCCACTTGCAGCAGGTTTATTAGTTCAGACAGAAACTAAGAACAGCTAAGAGTCCACAAAGCGAAATCAGGGTCAGACTGGCAGAGGTCAATCACAAGCATGACTAAGTAAGTAAATTTTATTTATATAGCACTTTTCCCAGACAGCATATCACAGGATATAGCTAAAAAAAAATACATAAAATAAATAAAAGCGATACATAGAATACAGCACATTTAAAAGAACATAAAAATTCTAAAAAAACATAAAATTCTAAAAACCATTATTAGCCAGACAGAGGCCCACACAGCGGGGCTGAAAGCTTGATTGTAAAAATGGGTTTTGAGTTGGGTTTTAAAAACATCAATAGAATCCAGGGAACGTAAAAATGTGGGGAGTTCATTCCACAGCCTAGGTGCCACTGCTTCAAAAGAACGGTCCCATCAGGTTTTAAAACGTGTCTGAGGCACCATCAGTAGGTTTTGCCCTGAGGAACTCAGTCTTTGGGAAGGGGTATAGGGATGGATGAGGTCTGAGATGTATGAGGGGGCTTGTCCATGAAGGGCTCTGAAGTTCAGGACGAAAATTTTAAAATTAGTTCTAAAAGTAACCGGGAGCCAGTGAAGAGACTTTAAAATGGGGGTGATGTGGGTTCTTTCGTTAGTGCGGGTCAAGAGCCGGGCAGCAGAGTTCTGAACCAGCTGCAGGCGATCCAGTTCCTTCTTGTTTAGGCAGGTGAAAAGGCTGTTACAGTGGTCTAGGCGTGAAGACACAAAGGTGTGGATTATATGTCTAGTTCCCGTTTAGAGACCATGGATTTCAGCTTGGAGATGTTATGCAGCTGGAAGTAGTAGTTCTTTATGAGTTGTTTAGAATGATGCTGCAGAGACATCGCTTCATGAAACACAACTCCTGGGTTTCTCAGGCTGGGTTTTGTTAAATGGCCTAGGGAACCTAGTTGACGTTTAATAGCGGGGATGGCACTGTCTGGGGCAATAATCAGTGTTTCTGATTTTTCAGAGTTCAGCTGAAGGCAGTTGTCATTTAGCCACTGCTTTATATGGGAGAAGCAGTTAATTAAAGTGCTCAGTTTGTGGGTTTCAGTGGTCTTAAAAGAGCAGTACAGCTGGATGTCATCTGCAAAGAGGTGGTAAGAGACATCACTAAACTGTTGGATTAACTTGCCTAGAGGTAGCATATACAACAGGAACAAGAGTGGCCCCAGGACTGAGCCCTGAGGTACTCCGCAAGTCGGCTTTTTAGGTTCAGAAGTAATGTTATTGGCTGACACACTGAAGCTCCTGTCAGACAAATACGAGGAGAAGCATTTTAAGACAGAGCTAGACAGCCCAACCAGATCACACAGCCTTGTAATTAGGATACAGTGGTCAACAGTATCAAAGGCAGAAGACAGGTCCAGCAGAACTAGCACTGTACAGCTCCCTGAGTCTGTAGACATCATTATGTCATTGGATACTTTCAGCAGTGCTGTTTCGATGGAATGGTGCTTGTGGAAGCCAGATTGAAAAGTGTCATAAATATTGTGGTTCTCCAGAAAAGATGTGAGCTGTTCAGATACCACTTTTTCTAACAGTTTAATAAATGGGAGCTTGGAAATTGGTCTGAAGTTCTTAAGTTGTGTTGGATCTGAGCTGGGTTTTTTTAGTTTTGGTTCTACAAAGTCTAAAAGAACTAGGAAACACACCAGAATCTAGAGAGAGATTAACAAATTTGGCAATCCAGGGTCCCACAGTGTCTATGATTTTAACAAGAAGCCAAGCGGGGATGGCATCAGACCAACAAGCTGAAGGTTTCATTTTAAGGATTTGTGTTACAGTGTTACTTTGAGAGCATCAAAGAAGAGTCTGGATCCAGGCAAAAGGTCAGGGCAAGTAGCAGGCAAACAGAGAAGAAACAGGGTCAGAAACAGAAAATCAGGTCCAGATAGAAACGCTCGGTAATGTAGGCAGGGTGGTACAAACAATACTTCGCACCGATTGAGGCTCTGGGCAGTGCCTAAGTATCAGGTGATTGTCAAAGAGTGTCAGCTGAGCAGCATCTGGGGAGTGTGAACTGGGGCAGCTGGGAGATGGTCCCACAGGTATATGTGTGTGTTAAACTAAGACAGACGAGTGAAATGCACAGGTTTTACCTCACCTTCATCTAAGTGAGCTCTTACAAACCCAAAACGAGACGGAAGCAGGGTCAGAAAATGTCTGGATCTTCTGCCTGAAGGTTGTTTTTTTCTTTAAACTGTTTTTGTGATACTATCCCAGTGTGAGTGGGCAGTGTGTTCCAATTTTCCTGTGGCTTAGCTGGCTCTTAAAATAAACAGATACCCAACAGACCGTTTTCTCACAGCAGAGCCAAGCCGTAAGTTTTATTTTTCTTCAAGTTTCTTCAAATAAGAAGTACCATGTTTTCTGCACTGCAAGAACTTTTTATAAATAAAGTATGATCTGAATTATACCCAGCACAGACCTGTCCACGGTGTGCCCCACCTTTGCCCAACAGTAGATGGGTTGGCTCCAGGCGCCTCATAAACCCCTGAGAGTTCAGTAGATAAATCAATGTTTTTACTATTCTTACTGAATAGAGTTAACTTAATTGCAAAGAAGTAACAATCCTTTTGTTGTTGTTGTTGTTATTTATTTATTTTTTAATAAATTTGTAAAAAGTTTCTGCTCACACAACCTTTTCGTGTCTCTTGACAGAAAACGAAAATCTCTACATATGATAAGATGTGGGAGTTTATGAGCAGCCGGAGGCACTCTGTGATGGTCAGGAGCATTGAGGACGGCATTCACCGTGTGCTTACATCTGACTACGCTTTCCTCACCGAGTCTACAACCATTGAGTTTGTAACACAACGCAACTGCAACCTCACACAGATAGGAGGCCTCATTGACTCCAAAGCTTATGGAGTTGGGACACCAATGGGTAAGTCAACTACAATCCTGTCCACTGCTGTTTTCTTAAATAACAGAGACATCATTATACATACGCGCAAAAGAGCATCCAAGGATTTACAATATACATTCAACCAGTGTTAAACTTCTTTCTTGGCAACACAGAATGTGGCCAGCTATAATGTGCAGCTCACTTTTCACCCAGAGAAACACTGAAAAGAGCAGTTGTTAAGGAAGGAGCTGTCAATGCAAAAATAGATAAATATAATTATGAATAATGAGGTTACGAAAGTAAAATGAAAACAAAAATATGTAGAGCCCATGCAGATTCTGACACTAAGAAGTCTGTCTAATAGTCGCAAGCCTGCACTGATCTGGAAGCGCTAACACATGAGGTACCTTCTCTGCTATTAATTCTATCATAGACAGAATGGCGATGGCAAAAGTGTTCATTTTGAGGTGAAATATCGTCACAAAATGCAGACAGCAACA
This sequence comes from Oryzias melastigma, assembly GCF_002922805.2. Taxonomy (NCBI): domain Eukaryota; kingdom Metazoa; phylum Chordata; class Actinopteri; order Beloniformes; family Adrianichthyidae; genus Oryzias; species Oryzias melastigma. The sequence continues at coordinate 17,512,909 of NC_050527.1, read as the reverse complement.
GATGGAGATTTAAGGGTTTATTGAAATGATGAAAACATTGTATCATGTTCTGATCATCACTGGCTATGAACATTTCTGTTCTCTGTGAAGCATCATCAATCTCTGTATCAAGAATTCTCTTTGCTTTCATGCGAATCATTTTCTTGGAGAAAAGTGCACCTTTCCATCTTTGATCCATGTTAGAGACCAGCGTCCAAAGTAATGAGCACCTGTTAGATGCTGCATTTTTATTGGGGACCGGCATCAATTAGAGACCGTCCCTTTATTTTTAGATATCCGGGACTGATTTTACCAAGAACAACCCCTAAAATCCCTGCATCCCCCGGTGGAGACTCTGAGAAGCTCATTCATCAAGTCTCCTCCACCCTCTGAAAGAAAGCGTGCTACTACAGGTCATTTTCCCCTAAGCCATCATGCTACGTTCACACCGAATGCGATTCACGCACCGGATTTGTGGGGCCCATCTTTTGCGGTGCGGAGAACTTGCTCTGAGGGGAGTCCAGGGCTTTTTTGTCACTCTGGGGGGGTGTGATTGGATGACAGCCGCTTCCACTGTGTTTCTGGGACTCTGTGACCGAGATTAGGAGGCCTTTTTTATTATTTTCTCGATGAAAACAAGAAAAATGTCACAAAATTCAGGAGATTGGAACTGGCAGCTCCCGTACAGACAGCAGCTGTCTGTCTGCCAGCATATCTGCATATCTAGCGAGGGAGCTCCACTGGACTAAAGGAGACTGAGTGTCTACAGCCAGAGATCTGCTGCGGTGTGACAGGCTGCCGATCTGTCCAGGGTCTATCCACATCTGTATCAGTATTCACCCAGAAGTAGCCGGGGGCGAACTCCAGTAATCCCTCGGGCCCAGAAGGTTGAGGAATTAGATGGAAGTTCAGGACAAAAACACGTGCGTTGGATTAATATTCTATTCAATGATCAGGTCACTGAAAATGTCAGGTGCCCAAAGCTGAGTTCCATGCAGCGAACTGTTAAACTTCAGATTTTTATTTTGGCTGTGCCGCTCAAGTTACACTGCTGCCAGTCCTCCGCCGGACTTCAGATCACCTCACTTCATGTCCGTGCCATTGACTTAACTGAACCTGGCCGGATCTGTGGCCTGAAATGCCTTTGTTGTGAACGTAGCATTAGACTCTCCCAAATAAGGAGCATTGCAAAACTGCTATTTGTTTTTTCACAATGACCCCCCACTCCCTACCCTCTGTGCAAACTACTTCATAACCTTTTGATGGAGGTTTGTGTTTTTCTTTTCATATTTCTGCTTTTTGTAAACAAAGCAATGAAAATGTAAAGTTTGTACTGTGGTGTGGTCGTGGACCTACAGCAACAGTTTAAATTGGCATTTAAAGGTCAGTAAAAAAAAGTGGCATCTCCAACTTTAATTATGTCAAACCACAAATTACAATATACCATACACTTACAATAAAAAGTAACCAATAGCTTATAAGTCAAAAATAAGTTAGCTTATTTGAATGACATTTTACACACACAATAAGCATTTCAGAGTAAAAACTAACTTGCGAGGGCTTGATGCCTGCAGAAATTCAACCTGTTCCTCTAACGCTGTGTTCTCTCTCTGTTCCTCATGAGCTACTGCTCTGCTTGTTTTGCAAACCCTGCTTCAGTTATTACTAGTCACCTGGATCAGGTGTGTCCAGTAAGGGAGAAACGATTATTCAATAAAGTGATTTCTATCAATAAAAAGATCCTCCAATTGCTATTAGTGCTATCCCACGATTAGTGCAGGAGAGCAGAGAAACAGAAGTACCTCAGTAGACTCTGAACCTCACCAACCTGGTGGGTCTCTGAATGATTCTATGACGACGTATACATGTTAACATCTTTATGTAGCTTGTCAAAACAATTAACACCCCCCCGTGTCTTCCATAATGTAGGAATAAGGCAAAAACTTTTGGCAGTAGCTCCTCCTCTTTTAAATGTATCTTTTAATGTTTAGTGTAAAACATTTGAAGTTGTCTTTGGACGTGAAATGACCTACACAAATAAACTTGCATTGCCCTACCTCCTAGACATGGATGGTTTATAAACACTTTTGGACAAGAATCAAGCAGACCGTTTTACAAAACACAATAAAAGCAGAGCTCAAAAATCTGCGTGAATCGCATTTGTTGTTAACGCAACATCAGCCTTTTCAATACACCTTTAGTTTTTCTGCCCTATTTCTGTCAAATAATTTAAAGAAATTCACACATCCTGAAGGGATTCGTATTTGGACCCCAATGAACACAGACACAGAATTGGTATATAATGGGTTTATTTGGCTCAGGCAGGACAAAGAATTCTGGGGGGGCAGCCTCTCAGCCAGCAAGGCCAAGTGGGCCCCACATGGTGCAAAAGTGGGTGGAGAATGTGGGCCCTAATTGGGTTTGTCCGCAGTTTCCGTAGTGGCCCCAGCTGTGTTTGCCCACATTGGCTTCGCTGCGACCCTGCTAGCTCTACTCACTCCTGGGTGGCAGCACTTGCTTGCTTAGCCGGACCCTGGGCAGCGGAACTCGCTACGCTGTCCACCGGGCGACCGGCTAGCATAGCCACCTAAGCCAATGTGGGCAAACACAGCTGGGGCCACCACGGAAGCTGCGGAAAAACCCAATTGGGGCCCACATTCTCTGCCCACTTTTGAACCATGTGGGGCCCACTAGGTCTTGCTGGCTGGGCCTTTGGTCAGCAGGAGCGTACAGGCTCTAAGGAAGGAGAGGAGTTAGGAATGCAGGCAGGAGGAGGCACGTGGAATCAGACAGGAGCAGGTTAGGCTCTTACTTGGTGACAAATCATGAACGGTGATCAGACCGTGCCACAGTGGAGGTGGAGGGGTGCACGGCAGAGGCTGATGTTGAGGGTAATGCTCGAGGATCTTTTTTAGGCTGTCCAAGTAGAATGAGGAATTGACAGGTGGCAAAGGTGCTGGGTCAAGACTCATGGATAGAATGATTCGAGTCCAGGGGATTTCTCAGACAGATTCACAGGTCAGTCAATATCCAAGGTTCTCATGAACAGGGTCATTGGTGCTCCAAGGAAGAGTTGAGACAAACTGACACAGTCTGCAGGGCAGCAGCTCCTAATGAAGGGAGGTGAACAGGTGTTGCTGATCACCTGATTAGCTTCCCACAGACTGTGTGGATGAGGGAGGAGCACAGCCATGACACATCCAGCACACATGCTGCTTCAGAGGATCTGAAAAAAGCCTGTTATCCATCCATGACCTGGGTCAAATGTCATCCTTCTTTTCTCGAACACCTCAATCTGCAGAGGATAGATGACATCCATAGCTCCCCTCAGATGAATGCTGTGGTTGTCTTGGCCCACTGCGGCGAGTAGTGAAGTGTCAGGCTGCTGCTCATGTACTTTTTACCAGCAAGACACAGAAGCTTATCTTTGGTTCTGTTTAGCTGTGTGTGAACAGAGAGGGGCTAAAGTATATTTGCTTAGGTAATTGCATTTTTTGACTGATGTGTTGCATTTAAGATTTTTCTGCAGTCCATCTGTTACTATTCATGAGTGTGTGTATTTGCTTGCTTTGCCAGATTACTGTGTACTTCTGTGAACTCACAATGGGAAACTCAAGAAGGAAGACTAAACATTTACATGTGTCACTTTTTGCAGCACAGAGATGGTCTCCCTTTATATCAAAGACATTAACTAAAAATATTAATTAACTTCACATATAGGTGTCAAAGGTGTGTTTTTGTATGTTTGTTTTTTTTGCTTAGAGGATCTGAAGAGCTGCTGATACAGATGTGCAGAAGTGAAGAGAGGTCTTGTGATTGGTTTGCTGGCAGTTCATACCTTATGGGGGAATATTACCAACTTTCTCTTAACTTGTCCTGTCCAGCCGCTGAGCAAACAGATCAGTGCTGAAGGCCTCTAGTATTTTACAGATTTTCCTGTTACAACAGAAGGTTATTAAACTTCTGACACACAAGGTGTGTATTTGCATAAACCCCTTTTGGATTTCAGGCTGAACTTTATTTTTATTGATTGTTTTTGTATAAATTTCTTGTTGGGCCGAATGGAAAAGAAAGGAGAGGAGAGAGGGGGATGTTAGAGATGGGAATGAGGGTAAAACAAATAAAACAAGGAGGTCAGGATGTTGGAGGAGGAAAAATGAGGATTAAGATTAAGAGTGGTAGACTTACAAAAAGAGGCAACGAGTTGCTTTTAGTTTATGGTGATTACTGTCAAATGTAGATATTTATCCTAAGGGTTGGTTCATCCTCTCACTCAAAACATACCAGTTGGCTCCAAAAACCTTGACGCTTATACATGTCAACACATATGCAATACAGAGACATTTAAATTGATCTTAACCTGAAAATGCTTTGAACTTTTGCCTGAGTCAAACACACGCCTGTGTGAATAACAGATTAGCCTACCGGTCCCAAACTGTGCCCTCCACATTTGGTCCAGCTCCTTGAACAGTGTCTGAAACACATGATTTTTTTTTCTCTCAGTCTAGTTTTGCAGTTAAGACCTGCATAAATTGTGACAATTTATTCTATGCTTCCTCAATTTGTGCCCCTTTCTGAAACCCCTACCAGTAAATACAAAAATCCCTGTCAATAGAAAAGAATACAGTGTTCCCTTTCTACACTGCAATTCACCTTTCAGTGACTCGCTGATTCTTTCAGTGTGATTGTGCATGCTGCTTTTTTTTCAACCAGCACATCCTGTTCTGTGTCCTGATTGGCTTAGATACGAGCAACTCCCCAGATCTCATTAAAAAGAAACGTTAAAATAATAAAATGGGATTTTGATCCTGTTTTGAAGAAAAGGTGCTCATTAGATATATGAGGAATGTCGTTAAATAGTTTATTATGTTTCTGTTATGCTTTTTGGTTAATGTGAGGGAAAAGCTCCAAACAGCTTCCTTTCAGCTGTGGATATATTAGGCAGAGATGCTCATTCACTTTAAGCTGGCTCCACCTTTCTTTCTTGGGGATAGGGGAAAAGTACAAAAGCTTTGTGGATGTAAACCTAATGCAAAAAGGGGGTGGGGGGGTGGGGGTTGGACTGATGTGGAGGGAGCATTTCTGTTCTGATCTTTGATGAAAGCTGAAGAACATAAGAAAGATCTCATCGTGGAGCTGTGAGGTCTGTGATGTTCCTCTATCAACAAAAACTGTCCGTATATCCACATATGTGACTTTAGCTTGAATTTTTTTGTATTTAACTCAAAAATACAGTTGAAAATGTATTCTTGTTGTTTTTATACAATTACACCTAAAACATTTTGTCTATGCTATAAAAATAGTTCATTAAACATTTTGGGGGTTTTCACAGCAAAATAAATGCAATTTATGCATGATTTTAGTGTGTGAATACACATGGAAAGATTACAAAATAAAGGTAGTGTCACATAGGAGAAGCTGTGCTGAGTAAAATGATACCAAATAAGGAAGTGGGTAGTCTTTTAAATTGAAAATACAGAAGTAAATTTAAAAGTAGACAAAAAGGGAGCTTAAGGCCCTTTAGGTTCCAAAGGGTTAAAAACAAAACAACGTTCTGAATGTACGATTCTCCATGGGATTTCATATTGTGATTATTTTCCAAATAAGAAGTGGCTGGCAAATATTCTAACTGAAATTATTTTTAAATTGCGATTAATAGCAATTGATTTTTCTAGATTTGCAATTAATTAGTTTTTTTTTTCTTTTTTTTTTCGATTCCTGGCCCTAATATATAAATATATATAATATAATTATGTGTGAACAGTCACTTTCGAAAAATATATACCAACATATATACCGCATTTAGTTTTACATTTTTTCATTTGTTGTGAATACTACTTTTCTTTGTCTTAAAAACAGAATTTCTCCTGTTGGCTTGATATTTTGACAGTAAGTTGTCAGAAATGTTTTATTGAAGACAAATACAAGTTGTATCCAAAACAAAGAAAAATAATATTCACAACAGAAAGGTTAAACATATAAATAGATGTACTAGTAAGTTTTTTTCTTTTTTTGGAGTCAAACTGAACCGATCTGCATTTTACATTCTTTCTCACTCCAACATGTATCTGCTATGTTCATGCAAAGATGCTGATATGAGATATGTAACAGAATCAGTAGTTGGGAAAATATTGGTTTGTATACTGCTCACAGAAAAAACTTTTTTTCATTGGGTCTGGCATGAATTGAATTAAACCTGTCTGATAATTTTCTTGTTGGTTAACCAGCTGAGGGCCTCGTTAATCAGTTTCAGCTGTATTGGTGTTCATGGAATTAACAACAGGTGCACTTCAGTGGCAACAATTAGAAAACCCTCCAAACAGGACTGGTGTTACATGTGGAGGTCATTTCAAGTTTCTCCCTCTTGATCTTTTTTGGCTGGTTTTCCACTCGTGCTGATTTTGGCTTGATAATTATCTCTACTGGCAGTATGAGGAGATTCCTTAACCCTACAGAAGTTGAACAGGTTGTCCAACTTCTCCAGGATGGCATATCCACACGTGCTGCAGCAAGAAGGTTTAATGTGTCTCCCAGCACAATCTCCAGAACATGGAGGAGATTTCAGGAGACTGGTGGTTATTCTGGGAGAGCTGGACAGGGCCGTAGAAGGTCCTCAACCCCTCAGCAGGACCCATACCTGCTCCTTTGTGCAAGGAGGAACAGGCTGAGCACTGCTCGTGCCCTACAGAATGACCTCCAGAGGGCCACTGGTGTGAATGTCTCTACCCAAACAACCAGGAACAGACTTCATGAAGGTGGCCTGAGGGCCCCACGTCCTGTAGTGGGCCCTGTGCTCACTGCCCAGCACCGTGGAGCTCCACTGGCATTTGCTCAAGAACACCAGAATTATCAAGTCCACCACTGGCGCCCTGTACTTTTCACAGAGGAGAGCAGGTTCACCCTGAACACCTGTGATAGACGTGAAAGAGTCTGGAGAAGACAAGGAGAACGTTATGCTGCCTGCAACGTGGTTCAACATGACAGGTTTGGTGGTGGGTCAGTGATGGTCTGGGGAGGCATATCCATGGAGGGACGCACAGACCTCTACTGCCTAGGAAATGGTGCTCTGACTGCCTTAAGGTATCCAGATGAAATCCTTGAACCCATTGTCAGACCCTACGCTGGTGCAGTAGGTCCTGGTTTCCTCCTAATGCACGACAATGCCCGGCCTCACGTGTCAAGAGTATGCAGGCAGTACCTGGAGGATGAAGGAACTGAAACAATGAATGGCCTTCACGATCCCCTGACCTAAACCCAATAGAACATCTCTGGGACATTATGTTTGGGTCCATTAGGCGCCGCCAGGTTGCTCCTCAGACTGTGGTAAACTGGGTAACTGATTGTAAAGAAGACATTTTGGATTTTTGAAGTGGGATGCATGAGCTCAGAGACAATTTACCTAATATGCTTTCAGATTACGGTTCCTAAAAGCACCCATGGTCTGTGGAATTAATATCACTGTTATTGTTACTATTGTTTTTGAAATTGTTTGAAAGGACTTGAAACATTAATAGTGGGACTTGTTACTCAACGTGAGACGTGTTGGTCTTGACTTGTTACTCGACTTGGGAGCTGAATACTGTCATGGCCAGAAGTTTTGAGAATGACACAACTATTAATTTGTCCAAAGTCTGCTGTTTCATGGAAATGTATACTCCAGAATGTTTTGAGAAGTGATCCACTCAACTGCAATTATTTTCATAGTCCCTATTTGCCTTGAAAATGAACTTTATCACTGAAACCACATTTCCACTGCATTTCAGCCCTGCCACAAAAGGACTAGCTAACATAATTCCAATCAAAGCTTTTGATACTTGTGAAGTGCTTCTAACTGTATGTCATTATACAATTGAAACATCTGGCAAACACCTAAAAATCCTGAAGGAACAGACCTTGTGGAAATGTAATATTTGTGTCATTCTCAAAAATTCTGGCCATGACTGTACTTTTGACTTGGGACCTGACTCGCACATGAGGACAAAGACTTGACAATTACTTGAGACTTCCAAAACAATGACTTGGTCCCACCTCTGCTGTGTCTCTCTAGAGCAGTGTTTTTTAACCTTTTTTGAGCCAAGGTACACTTTTTCCATGAAAAAAATCACGCGGCACACTAGCATCAAAAAGGTAAAACATTTTAGTCTGTACTGGTGTTCATTCCCTCCACAATCTAGTGTACATTTATTTAAATAATCAGGAAGCGCCATTGCAGTGCAGAGGTGCTGTCACTTTAACCCAGTGTTTCTCAATCTCAATTCACTCCCTCCACTACAACTTTCTGCTGCAAATATCATCGTTATCATTAGTCAATTCGCTCAAGTTAAGCGTATATCTCTTCAAAACAGTCTACATATATTATCATTAAAGTATGACTAAAAAAATCTTTAAAAAATTCTAAATAATCAGTTTATAGGAACTTTTTTTTTTTTTTTTTTTTTAAGAATCCTTCCAAATCTTTCCGACAAAGTAAAAACTACGGTCTTTCCTGGTTTCCCTCCACAATAGTGATGAATTCTGTCTCTTCTCATTTAGTTCTTTTGCATTAGCTCTCTGTAAACAGTGGCTCTTTCTGCTACTAAATTGATTTTAGGTTGTTTTTGCTATATTTAATTTATTATCAACTACTATATAAGATTATGCACAAAATCCAAGATGTAAATATGTTTTTATTCATATAAAGTGTAAATGATGTATATGCTGTTATTTATCCCTTCAAGATAGAATGTACAAAATTAATTATAAAAGAACTAACTATTAACTATTCAGTCTTTAACTCTACGCATTTTAAGCTTTTTTCTTTTTAAACACATTTGAAGTGAACTACATAAAACTCTGCAACCACAACCCAAAATACAAATTAAATTGTGCAAAAACCACTAAATCAAGACTTTTATTCACATTGACATTAAGAAAGACAAAAGAGTTTCAGCTTTGAGGATGTCATCTGCTTTCTTCTCTCAGTGATGATCTGCTCTGTTTTAGAGAAGATTCTCTCAGTTCTCAGGTGTCTGGACAGGTTGATTGTCCAGCCATAAATATATATAGAGAGAGAGAATATTTGTTCTTATATAGAATTATTTCCTGCAGACTCTGTTCCTTCATACTATCAAGAAAACTCAAATGGTTCCAGTTTGTTCTTCTTTTCTAATGTTTCTCATTTTCTTTACGTTTTGTGTTGTTATAACTCTCTCTCTGTTTGGCCTGTGCGCTGCTGCACGTATAAGCCCCTTCCCCCAGCCTGCGCACTTTCTCTTTCTCTCCATTTCTTTTCATCCCTGTTAAATATTTTTCCATCACAATTCATGAGGTTTAATTAAATATTCCCTTTCTCTCTGTGTGGATATCACGGTCACTGACGGTCCTCCGATCAACAGTTTAGTAACTAACAGAAATGGCATGATCCCGGGTTTGTCCCGCGCCCCCCTGTCAAACTCCCGCAGATGCCGGCATACTGTCGTTTCTGAGCTTCATTCTTTTGTTCACTTTTTAAACCGTCTGACGTCGGATCCCGCTGGAAGCTACACCACTAAACACGAGCTTTAGCTGTTATTTTAGTTGGAACTGAGAGACTTTATGAGCCGAATCAGAACAAGGAAGTGAGGAGGTTAACTACTTCTGATTGGTCAGATTGATGACATGTGATCAAGCCTCCAACAATGATTGGCGGAGACAGTTGAAGGGGGCGGGACTTTTCAAGCAAAGCTTGCGGCTGGTTTTGCGGCCGGATTGTGGTTACATCATTCTGATTAAAGAGTCATTTATAGAATCAAAGAAAAATGTTTTTCACCATCTTGCATATTCAAAACTATCTACCAGTGTTAAATCAGGGCCATTTGGATGAACACAGAGCTGATACCATAGTGATGGTAAATGTTTTAGATATGTGAAAATGGATAATTTCCCGCGGCACACCAGACCATCTCTCACAGCACACTAGTGTACTGCGGCACACTGGTTGAAAAACACTGCTCTAGTGTAAATCTTCCCTCTGCTACATAAAAACATCCATCAATCTGGGTAATGTCCAGCCGTATGGTTCTGATCCAGATGTCAGCTGGACGAGGAAGTGAAGATCTTCATGGACAGAACCTCCAAAATCCTGATTCTTTCTCCTTCCAGTTCACCAAAGACTCTTTTAGCTAATTCTCCAATGTTTATTGACTGTGATCAATACATTCAATCATTGGTTTCTCAGAGTTCTTGATAAAATAATCAAAGCTAACATCAAAATGCTCTTTCATTGATTTACAATCCTTTCCAACTGCGGTCAAATGAGCCGCCGTTCACATTTCCGTGGTCACATCAAGAAGCTCCGTGGAGTCTGGTGGAGATTTTCCAGCGTTCTCAGTCCTGCTACCGTAAGTATTGGATGAAACTCACACCAAAAATCCAGTGATGCTGATTTGACCACAGAAATGTGAACGGCGGCTCATTTGACTGCAGTCAATGTGAAGATACCATCTTCTCTTCTCCAGAACCTGAACTAGACACTAGGAACAGATGAGGGTTTAGTGCATGTGCAGCAGAGCTGTTGATGGAAAGAAGATCATTCATTCAGACAGAGTCTGTCCAAGACAGTTTGATTGATTTAAAAGGAGAAATACTCAGAAATGCAAAAACAAAATGATGTCTTATTACATTTGTTCTTTTTAGAAATAAAATGAAACAGACATGTTAAAAACTCTAAAAACAGGACTTTCATCAGAGGAGGACTTTAAATATGTGCCCATTTTTTACAAGGAAAGATTGAGTCAAAATGATTGTTGATGCTGATCTTGTGCTCTGGTCCATCAGGTTCTCCCTTCAGAGATAAGATCACTATCGCCATCCTGCAGCTCCAGGAAGAAGGGAAGCTACATATGATGAAAGAAAAATGGTGGAGAGGCAACGGCTGTCCGGAGGAGGAGAGTAAGGAGGCCAATGCCCTTGGGGTGCAGAATATCGGCGGGATCTTCATTGTCTTGGCGGCTGGGCTGGTCCTCTCTATATGTGTTGCTGTAGGAGAATTCCTCTATAAATCCAAACAAAGTGCACAGCTTGAAAAGGTAAAAAAGTCGTCTGACGTGTCTGTATCATTTTAAGCCAGGGGTGCCCAAGTCAAAGCCTCGAGGGCCGATGTCCTATAAGTTCACTAACCACCAGCCGTTGAAGCTAATTATTGGCTAGATACACCTGATTCATGCAATCAACATCAAATAAGGCAGACGTTCTCAAAAACCTGCAAGAGGGCGGCCATCGAGGCCTGGTTTGGACATCCCAGTTTAAGTCAACCACAATATCGTATCATAAAGATATTTGGTGACACAGATAATTACCTCTATGTTAATACAAAACAAGCCATGCATAAAAAACATGTTTTTGGCGTTCCGGTTAATAATTTAAGTAGCTCTTTCATCACAGTGACGTTGCCACAGACCTAATAGTGAGATAAAGACTGGTTTCTTTGCATTTATTCATTTAGGCCCAATGGCGCCAGCGAGATAAGAAACGTGAGGAATTCTGCTGTCACCATGGAGCCAAGCTAGACTTTAACCATCATCTCAAATGACCTCAAGAAAAACTTCAGACACCTTTCATTACCCATATTATCCTCTCCTCTATTTTGCTTTTTTTATTTTGACCCACTATTTTACTTTTTTCTATTTTGACATAAATTCATGGCCAGAATGTTTGAGAATGACACAAATATTACATTTCCACAAGGTCTGTTCCTTCAGGATTTTTAGGTGTTTGTCAGATGTTTCAATTGTATAATGATATACAGTTAGAAGCACTTCACAAGTATCAAAAGCTTTGATTGGAATTATGTTAGCTAGTCCTTTTGTGGCAGGGCTGAAATGCAGTGGAAATTTGGTTTCAGTGATAAAGTTCATTTTCAAGGCAAATAGGGACTATGAAAATAATTGCAGTTGAGTGGATCACTTCTCAAAACATTCTGGAGTATACATTTCCATGAAACAGCAGACTTTGGACAAATTAATAGTTGTGTCATTCTAAAAACTTCTGGCCATGACTGTACAACATCTGACTTGAAGCTGTTGTTAATAAATTGTTTTAAAAGGGTTGGAGCTACTATACTTTAGGATCACATGAACACACATGGCAGAGGCCTGCTGCACTGCATGACCCATACCATACAGCACCCGCTCTGCTTTTCTTTGTTTCTATCCTGCAAACATCCATACTTCTTCTCCTCTAACTACCGCAAAAGTTAATTTCTTCATCTCCAAGACTTTCACTCCTTCGGTTCAGCAACTGAACTCCACAGACCTGCTGCTCCACAAGAGAGTTAGGCAAACAAATGACCAGCAGCACTGGAACGTGTGGCCCAGTTGAAAATCTGAACAAGAGCAGCCATTTATCTGTTACAAACTCACAGGAAACAACATTGTTCAGCTCCAATCATGCAGGAATCCACAGATGTAAAATCTTTCTTTTTCTAAATTCTTGTTTATCCTAAAGATCTTGACTGTTTTTATGTATGCACAATGTATATGTACATTTTGTAGCTAAAAAAAAAAACGTGTTGTCATATTAAACATTTTATTCTAATAAAAGAAAGATACTAATGACCCCAGAAACCTAAGAAAACAGTCTACCAGGACCAAAAGCAGCTTATCAGTCTTCCAGAGTAAGGCTTTCAAAAGTGGTCACAGTTTCTCTCAAACCCATTTAACCATCTTTTTAGGTCGATGTGGCAGTTTTTCTGTGGGATAAATAAGGAAATGGAAAATCAAACAGAATATTTTGAAAAATCATGATTATATTTAAAATGTATTTTTATCACATTTACTTGATATTCTGAAAAAAACAAGAAGTAAACCTGCCTTTATTTTTTACCTTTGTAAATGCAGACTAAAGTGAGGCAAACATTTACTAGTGGCTTCAATGTGTCCATTCTGCACAATAGCAACGTGGACAATTGAAGACTGCACAACATATGAACACAAAACCACTGATGATTTCTCTAGCAGCAACTATTGACCAAACATTTTTTTCAAGTATCATTCAGAGAATATTTCGAAGACTTCTTAAAAATATTTTTTTGTGTTGCTGCCAAAGTGTGTGCCCCTTTGAAAGCCTTATGTTTTCTTTGGCTCAAGAGTTCAAGCTAATCATTCATTCTCATTTTGGTGAGTATCAGCTGGTCCATGACTAACCAAAGGGTTCCGACAAACATATAAAAAAAACAATTCATACCTTCATTCATGGGTAAATGAAGTCCAACGGTTAAGAAACACACTTCAAATACTTGTGGATGAAAACTCACCAGAGCTCATGCAGCAGTCAACTGCTGACAGTGTTCTATTGAAACTAAAAGTCAATCACAGCATCTGCCTTCACATCTCCCTCAAAAGAGCATTAAGCATGCTACAGAAAGAATGAGGAGAAATCTGAGTTTTTCACTCAAATCTCTCCATCTAAGAGCTTGCTAAAAGTGATGTAAGTGAACAGCAGCAGTATTTTATTAACCATAAGAGAACTTCACATGAGAGTCGCCTCTGGAAGGGTCTGGAACCTGAGGCTCCAGAGCCACATGGGGCTCTTTGACCCCATTCTTTAAGATAGAAAAAAGGTATTGATTTTGAAAACTAACTGTAATGTAAAAGTGAAGCAAGTAGTAAAGTATTATGAGTAAAGTAAACTAACTCAAACTTCATTCATCTCATTTACAAACAGCTGAAGGACAAACCACATCATTCCACCAGGCAGGAGAAACCAGGATAGCTGGAGTATTCCAACATTCCATCCATCCTTGCACCCCTCCAAAGTCACACTCAAACTCTTTTTTTTAGCACAGTATCTCACAGAAAACCAATCTGAGGTCAGTAAGCGCATCCAGAATTCATATAGGCGTGTCAGATTACAAGGAGGAGTTTCTGTTTTTTGAATAAATTCAAGGTTTTTAAGTTTGCCTCCCTGGTTTGAAAGAGTCAGTAAGGGGGGGGGGGGTCACTGATTTCATTTTGATTCATCATGTTTATGAATTTCTGTCTTAGATGCACCAAAAATGGTAAAATAAATATTTGTTTTCACTATCGACATTACACTACATCATTACTACATTTGTTGCCGTGAGAGGATCCTATGTAGCACATGGTGTCTTATTTTGAAAGAAAGTCATGTTAACCTCTGTTAAAACTTATAAACCATATTTCCTGGGCTGCACTGTGGTGTAGTGGTTAGCACTTTCGCCTCACAATGAGAAGGCCTCATTTTAAACCCTTGTTGGAACCTTTCTGTCTTGAGTTTGCATGTTCCCCCTGCGCATGCATGGGTTATCTCCGGGCACTCCGGCTTCTTCCCATGGTCGTCCAATAACATGATTCATGTGGGTACGTGATTCAGCAGGCTTGTGACCTGTCCTGAGTGGACCCTAGGGGAGGGCAATATGACAATATACAGTGGTGGACAAAAGTGTTGGTACCCCTCAGTTAAAGAAGGACAAACCCACAATTCTCACTGAAATCACTTGAAACTTACAAAAGTAACAATAAATAAAAAAATTGAAAATTAAACAATCAATATCAGCCATCACTTTTGAATTGTTGATTAACATAATTATTTTAAAAAACAAACTAATGAAACAGGCCTGGACAAAAATGATGGTACCTCAATAAAAGATTGAAAACTATCTGACCAGAGTGACATGATTAACTCAGGTGTGTCCTTTAATTGACATCACAGGTGTTTTATTTATTGTTACTTTTGTAAGTTTCAAGTGATTTCAGTGAGAATTGTGGGTTTGTCCTTCTTTAACTGAGGGGTACCAACACTTTTGTCCACCACTGTAAAACCATCTTACGATCTCCAAAGCTGACAATGTGTCATTTTTGAGAGATCGTTTTATCATGATCTTCTACGAAAAGCTGCAAGAGCGAGAAGGCAAAAGCTTGTTGACTGGCACACGTGTGTACCACGGACCACCCCACCCCCTACGCGCGCGCCTTGCGCTAACATAATTTAAATCAACTGTCCGTTCACATCGAATGGAGTTCGTGTCCAATTCATGCAAATCGTCTTTGTTTTAACAAGCTCTTAAGTAACTGCTTTGCAGTTATCTTAAAGTCTGTTCGACTGAAACTCCCGCCGCGTGTAGGAGGAGCCTCCGTCAAAAGCTTTTCTCAGCTTCATAATGAAAGACGCTGATCAGTAAATATCAGGTTTATTTAATTCTAAGAGCTGAGTAAAAGCATCAGTACACATTTCCATTTCTGGATTCAAAAAATCTCCCAATGAGTTAAAAATCATTTTAACTGTTTAATTCATGATTTAATTTGGACATTAGGGGGGTGGGACGAGACATTTGTATCTTAAGGGAACTCCAGATAGAATTGGTATTTTCCACACTATTTTTAAGTATTCTTTTCTCTCGTTTTTGTAGATTTGGTCTAAAAACATGTAAATGTAATCAGAAATGTTTTAGCATGCTGTTTGTGTTCAAAGTTTAAATATGTTTTGTTTAACAAATAGGCCTCATTGACCAAATGTTTTGATGATATAAATATTGTGCATAAAGTACTTTGTATGCTTATTGAATATATAATTTCAAGCATTTCCAAAAATATATTTAGCTTTTATTTCCTTGTTTTTTGCTGTTTTTTTGTTTTTTTGTTTTTTTTTTTACCTTTTGAGTAAGATGAACCGTGACCCTAAGACCATGACACGATTCAAACCGTTAGTTTTGTGATCCGTTACACTAATACTTTTATTACATTTGAAATTAAAATTTGAATAAATCCAAAGTAATTGTTAAAAACGTGTTTACTTATTTCAACTATTGTCATTATAATTCCTTTTATGTCAATTTGAATCTTTTTAAAGAAATCGTGAAAAAATCTAAATTGTGAAATAATATTTAAAAAATCATGATTTTCTTATTTTGCCATATCACCCAGCCCTAGTAGACCCCACCTTTTCACAGAAGTAGCCTGTGTAGGTTCTGGATACAGTGGGTAAAGAAAATTAATGATTGGATATTTTCTCTCTATGTTTATGGTTTGTTTATGCCAAAAACAAATTGTTCATTTATTTATATTTATTATGATATTATGGGAGTATGGGGTCCTGGGAGCCTTACTCAGCGCTGTCCGGTCTCTGTACGACCGGAGCAGGAGTTTAGTTCGCATGGCCGGCAGTAAGTCAGACCTGTTCCCGGTGCATGTTGGACTCCGGCAGGGCTGCCCTTTATCACCGGTTCTGTTCATAGTCTTTATGGACATAATTTCTAGGTGCAGCCAGGGGCCAGAGGGGATCTGGTTTGGGGGCCACAGGATTTCCTCTCTGCTCTTTGCAGATGATGTTGTTCTGTTGGCTCCATCGAGCCAGGACCTCCAACATGCATTGGAGCGGTTTGCAGCCGAGTGTGAAGCGGCCGGGATGAGGGTCAGCACCGCTAAATCTGAGGCCATGGTTCTCTACCGGAGAAAGGTAGCTTGTCCACTCTCGGTGAGTGGAGTGCTCCTGCCTCAGGTGGAGGAGTTTAAATATCTTGAGGTCTTGTTCACGAGTGATGGAAGATCAGAGCGTGAGATCAACAGGCGGATTGGAGCGGCGTCCGCCATTTTGCATTTGCCGCACCGGTCCGTTGTGGTGAAAAGAGAGCTGAGCCAGAAAGCAAAGCTCTCAATTTACCGGTCGATCTTTGTTCCAGTACTCACCTGGTCATGAGCTCTGGGTCGTGACCAAAAGAACAAGATCCCGACTACAAGCGGCTGAAATGAGTTTTCTCCGTAGGGTGTCTGGACGCTCCCTTAGAGATAGGGTGAGAAGCTCGATCACCCGGAGAGAGCTCGGAGTAGAGCCGCTTCTCCTCCGCATTGAGAGAAGCCAGTTGAGGTGGCATCTGATCCAGATGCTTCCTGGACGCCTCCCTGGTGAGGTGTTCCGGGCATGTCCCACTGGGAGGAGGCTCCGGGGAAGACCCAGGACACACTGGAGAGACTATGTTTCTCGGCTGGCCTGGGAACGCCTCGGGGTCCCCCCAGAGGAGCTGGAGGAAGTGGCCGGGGAGAGGGAAGTCTGGGCATCTTTGCTTAGACTGCTGCCCCAGCGACCCGGTCCGGATGAAGCGGAGGAAGATGGATGGATGGATGGATGGATCGATGGTGATAGTAACAATAACATAAAAAAAAATCAGTGTGTAATTTTTCTAACTGGTAAATTAAGACTTATGGCTCATACTGGATTGTTATCATGTCAAGATCTACAGCCCATTTTTTAAGGAAACATCTAAACATTTCCATATAAGAAAAACACAGCAAGTTATACTTTGTAACAATCCCTCCTCATCTCTGGAGGGACGTCACTATAACCTTTTAAAGCGTGGGTTAATTCATTGTTATGATATTTCATTTAACTCTAACACAATGTTAAATACTCATAGCAAAGCCTTTACGAGCATTCCCATGTGGTCTTTACATTCATGAAAGAACATGCCATACATCAGTGTTTCCCAACCCTGGTCCTCGGGGCACACTGTCCTGCATGTTTTCCATGTTGCCCTGCTTATGCACACCTGATTCAGCTCATCATCAGGCTCAGCAGAAGCCTGACAATGACGGTCATCAGAGGCAGGTGTGTTTGAACAGGGTTGGATTAAAAAAAATGCCGGACAGTGTGCCCTGAGGACCAGGGTTGGGAAACACTGTTATACAAACCAAACCAGACCAAAGATGACACACCCCCACACAGATGACAAACAAATAGTCCATCGTACCCCCTCAGTCCAAACCCCAAGTCCCAGAGTTTTGCTAGCAAAAGAAAAGGAAATAAAGTCTGTCCAGCTCATGTGACCTTTGGAAGGCTGCTTCATCTGCTATGTGAAACGCCTTCCCATCAGGAAGACGATGATCAGGAAAAAGAAGATAATCCAGCTCTTGGGAAACTTTCTGAGAAAAATGCTTGAAGGTATAATCCACAAAGAGAACAGACAAGCATCACCCATCACACGATCATCCGCTCCTTCACGCTACTGGCGGTCCCACCGTCATCTGCTGAACCACACCCACACCTCAGGGCCGAGCGAGCCGGGATTCAAACCTGGACCTTCTCACTATGAACCTACATTGCTAACCACCACATCACCTTGCAGCCCAATTTTTTCATTCATTTAAATAAACTAAGACCATTAGTATACATAAGTGAAACACTTTCTCCTTCACCATCTGAGTCAGGCTGAGTTTTGAATTTAGGGTTTAGCACAGGGGTCACCAACCTGAGAGCTACTTCCTGGTACTGAGTCATATTAAGGGCTACCATTTTGAAATAACACATTTTGCTTAGTTATAGTTAGTTATACTTTATTAATAATGAATAATGATTCTCCTCTATGTAAAGACACTGATTTATCACCATAATTATCAACAATGACAACAAGCTAGAAAACAAATATCAATATTCAACACTTTATTAATCTCAATAATTGTTATATTTTCAGATGATCACTTACATTTCATGGGAAAAATGGCCCATTCTCACTATGTTGTACCATGTTTATCAGTTATGTTAAAGAAAAATCAACGTACACATTTTTAACGAATGACTAAATTTGCAGCATTTTTAAATAAATGAATGATCTTTGAACTGGTGTAGGTCAGAGGTCACCTAAACTTATCTAAAGTTCATGTATCATCAACATATTTTTAAGATCTTTCAATGTTTAAATCTATGTAAATTCAAGTGTAATAAAAAAAAAATAGCAACAGAATAAAATGTAATTTTAGATGCAGCTCACAAGTGAGTTGTGCTATTTTTGAAAAAGAAACCAGAGGGCCCCTTGTGTGGTCCTTGGGGGCTACCTGGTGCCCGCAGCCACCACGTTGGTGACCCCTGGTTTAGCAGAACCTGGAACATATGCCTTTTTTTCATAATTATACAGATTTGGCAAATAATTACTTCTAAAGTAGCATCAAATGGTATCAAACTTTTTGCCCTTTTATATTCAGAATCAGACCTATTGTACCTGCAAAGAAACGTTTCTGAATATAATGTGAAATTGTGGAGATTCATGACAGTTTAAGTGATACCCAAGCAAAATGAAGCAGTAGTAAGAAAGTTTCCATGTCCAAATACATATAATTCCTGAAGTAATTAGAGTTTCAGAAATTTGAATCCGATGTTTGGTTCATAGCAAAAGAGCTTGTATTTGTAAGTAATATCACTGAGGGCAATACATAATCTATGTGAGATTATTACTTTTGGTCATTGCAGCAGCATGCCAAACTTATAGTGACCTTTTCTCTTTTTTTTCAGACATTAACTTATTTTCATTAGGACAAAAAGTTGAGATGGCTTTTTTGGATTTCAGATCTGTTCTCTGTTTCTTCTGTGTTGGCGTTACAAGGCAGCAATAGGCAATTGGACTTAAGACATCAACTTTAAGCCCTCGTCTGACCAAACACTGAACAGTAGCAGACTAAAGTGGACTGAGGTTTTGGTGTGTTCCCCCTTAAACGACAGTAAAGCTCCAAATTCTCAATTGAGATTTTCTCAACCCTTTAACACCTGAGGCCTCGTCAGTTTAAGCAGAAAATATTAAAATATATTTAAATATATGTTAAATATTTAAAATATTTAACATACTGTAACTTTATCATGCTATATTTAACCGATAGCATGATAATTCCAGTTGATTCTGAAGGAGAAAAGCGGCGAGCTGCTCGACTGGAATTACATTGATTGTTTAAACTCCATTTAAAACGTCCCCCGTTTAAATGTTCAGAACGTCGGGGGTCCGCAGCTCTCGGGACGCGGCGCCGGACACGAGCCGGTACCACCAGACTTGATGGATTTTGTCAAGTCGCTGTCTGTGTCCTTTTCAGCAAGCACTGATGTCTTCATCAGATGGGGAACTGGTTTCACGTATGAAACACTAACATAACTCTCACCTGACAGAGCATCTGTGAAGTCTTGCAAAGGATGTAATGCCCAATTGATGGATTCCAGCATGTCAAGATCCTGCCATGTAGGAATCAAATGTCTTGATTTCTTGTCTGCTGAGAGGACATCAGAAATGGCCCACTGCTGCTCCAGGACTCTTTCAACCATCTTCTAACTGGAACCCCACCTTGCTGGACATTCAGTGAGCAGCGTGTGCTCTGGGAGGTTGTGGTACTTCTGGGATTTTTTCAATGCCGTCTTGGCTTTCCATCTGTGACAAAAATGTCCAACTAACTTTTTACAAAGCCCAATGACTCGAGTGATGCGAGCATCATCTTTGATGGAACTTTCTAGAATAAGAGGAGGACACAAAAAAATAAGACATTAATAGTTAAAACATTTGTAAAAACATTTGGAATAAAAACTATTCTAAAATATAAAGCCAAATGGTGCCAATTTTGCTAAATGTAATTATTTGCAATGCACCATACTATAAAACTTCTGTCTTTTTTTTTTTTAAAGTACAATTTCGTTTAAATCCTGAAAATTGTTTCATTATATGAGGAAAAACTTTACTTTACTCTATGTAACATACCCAACTGTAAATGTTTTTTATTTATGTCTAGGTATTTCTTCTGCTCCCCCCCCCACCACCTTTTTCTACTTCATTTTACTTTTAAAATGATACAGTTCAGTTTAACTATATTGACCTTATTCCTGGGGCCTCTCATGTAAAAGGGATTATGGGTGCAACTTCCGGCATAGCAACCGGAAGTTACACGGCTCCATTTGTTTCCACTGAAAGTGGCGGTTTTGTTAGCTTTAGCGGTGCATACAAACTTTAAAAGCGTGTTTTACTTAATCCCTCAAAGTTTTCAAAAATGTCTTTGCGCAGTTCAGGCGCATGTTTTGCAGCTCGTGGTTGTACTAACAACCAAACTAAATTACATTTGTGGAGCGTTTTGTGGGACATGGGCTGCTGACGAAGAGGGAGTGCAGCTGCCCTCCTCGGTACAGATTTTACCGTCTACCGGGCGAGGATGAAGTCAGAAGGATGTGGCTGAACATTTTAAATCTTTCATTTTGAGGATAAAGTACACGGAGGAAAATCCGTATCCAACATTATGGTCGGGTTACTCCAGAACACCAGAGAAGAAGAGACGCCGGGTACTGCAGAGACCTGACAGCAGCGCGGTTAAGTTAGTTTCATATTCGACATTCGTCACATATTCAGCGATGAACGGAGATATTTCTCAAACGCCTTTGCAAAAAAAAACCACAAAAAATGTTTTACTGACAGATGATAAAACAATAAATGTTTCACATGACTCGTTTTCATTATTCACGATCCACGTAACGAGCAGACCACCACAAACGCCGCTGCAATGTGAGCGGAGCCGGAGCGCTTTGCCCGAGCTGCTGCTGAAAGTAATGTGGAATGTTGATTGTTTTATTATCTCTCAGGAAAAACATTTGTGGTGTTTTTTATTAAAGGCGATTGAGAAATATTGCCGTTCATTACTGAATGTGTGACGAATGTTTAATATGAAACTAGCTTAACCGCGCTGCTGACAGCAGTGTCACAAGAGCAGAAAAGATATTTGGTGTGTAATTGCTGCATCTCCTGGTATCAGATATTCAAAATTACATATGTTTAAACCGCAGCTGACTTTGTCAAAACATGAAACGGACAAAAGCTTCACCGCGATGCATCCCTCATCGCAGCATGTAAACACAAGCACGTGAAGAGATAACGTTACAATTGATCAGCACTGTGTGCTAACTCTGGCAGAAATAAGCATAAAAAAAGAATTATGATGTGAACTTTTAGCACAAATAGGCAGAAATAAAGAATTATGATGTGAACTTTTAAGATTGTTCATCGCTTCACCACCTGCTGCAGCTGAATTGACAAATAGCTAAAACCAGTAGCTAAAAATGCTACTAAATGTTATGTTTTTTAAGGTCATCCTCCAATCCCTCAATTTTAGCAGCACCGGAGTTCTTACGTCGCCTCTTTTAAGTCATGACAGCTGGTTTTTCCACATTTATATGTAGTTATAGATCCAAAACAAAAGGAATTGCGCTGTCGGCTCTACAGTTGTAATGTAAATGCATGCGAGTTCCGGTGTCTACCGGAAGTTTCACCCATAATTTACGCAAAGGCTCATGGGGGCTAGGAATAAGGTCAATAAGAACACTTTGAAAATGTGAAATTGGATGTAATGTCAGAAACAAGATCGCTATTTTATCAATTAGCCTATTTTCTTATTCATTTTTTTTTCTTCTTATTTTTACACGGTCGTGTTGACACCATTCAAACAGTTTAATAACAATTTACATAAATTCTCATTATTACAAAAACATCCCAAATCAACTTACCGATTGCAAGGTGTAGCCTGTGTCCAAAACACTGAAGCCTGACCCACTTGTTCAGCTCCGTGGCTCTCACGACATTGGGACCGTTGTCTGTGGTGATGCACACCTGCTGCTCTTCTCCAAATTTCCAGCTTGTGATCACATCAAGTAATCCCTGCGCTATGTTTTTACTTGTGTGCGAATCCGGGAAATAGACGGTCTCCAGACAACGTGTTTTTAATTCGAAGTCCATAGTGAGAAAATGCACCGTAAAACTCAAGCACGGTTCTGTCGTCCAGCTTGACCACAGGTCTGTGGTACTTACAAAAAATCCAACGTGGCTTAATTCTTCCGCAACTGTCATCCGGCATCCTTCATACAACTGGGGAATCGTGACTTGGGAAAAGTAATTACGCGACGGGATGTCATATCTCCGGTCCAGTTTGTTAATCATGTTGAGGAAACCACGTCGGGTTACTAAGTTTATGGGCATCATGTCCTTTGCCAAAAAAGTGGAAATGGCCTCTGTTATTTCCTTGTGCCGCTTAGACGTTTTGTCGTAGGGGGTTCCACTAGCAAAACTCTTAAAAACAGACGTCTGTTGGGCAGTCGAACTCTTTTTCCCGACTGACGCTTGGGTAGCGAAAGTCAAGATGAAGTAATTGAACAGATCTTGGTGGTTATGCTGAAGGTGATGACGAAGATTAGCGGTGTTTCCCCGGGTGGTTGCCACAGGAGTTCTCCATGTTTTGCATAATACCTGTGTTTGGTGAACGTCGCCTGTCTTAAATCCAAAGTAATTCCAAATGCCCGACGTGCTTTTTCTTTTTGCCAGCAGCTCATCCTCTGAGCTCTCAGCCATTGCAAGTGTTGATCGCGTTCTTTTTTTTATCTGTTTTGTTTCCCCACCACTACCACGCGTCCAGCACGTGACATTAGAGGGCTCAATTTGACTGGCCAATGTCAAGAGTCCATGGGATTGGTTGAAATTATGGAGGGCTTTTTTTATTCGCTACTTTAACTTCAAGTAGATTAACTTAGCCTTATTATTATTATTTACTATCGCCACTTTTGCGGTATCATACCACATTGGTATGATACCCCGGTAACGATAAATTTGCGGCTTATTTATTGGCCTAATGTTAACAATTAAAAACTTACAGTAAATCAAAGAACATAAACACTACAGCACCGGTGTTAAAGAATTAAAGTCTAGACTGATGGCTTTAGACCCAACAAAGGCCTAAATACCAAACAAAACCCCACCTAACTGTAAATTTACCTTCAGAAGAATGACAAATATTGGGCTGCATGGTGGTGCGGTGGTTAGCGCTCTTGCCTCACAGCGACAAGGCCCCGGTTTGACTCCCGGCTGGGACCTTTCTGTGTGGAGTTTGCATGTTCTCCCCGTGCATGCGTGGGTTTTCTCTGGGGACTCCGGCTTCCTCCCACCGTCCAAAAACATGCTTCATAGGTTAATTGGTGACTCTAAATTGCCCCTAGGTGTGAATGTGAGAGTGAATGTGTGATTGAGGCCCTGAGACAGACTGGCGACCTGTCCAGGGTGAACCCTTCACCCGTCAGCAGCCGGGATAGGCTCCAGCACCCCGCGACCCCGGAAGGGGCGAAGTGGACAGGAAGAAGAATGAATGACTGGAAGAATGACAAACACTAACGTCCCTGGGGTCTGTTTAAACAGCAGGTCAACAAAGTCAGAGGTTAAGCCATTTTTCGTAACACCCCCCACCACCACCACCACCACACACACACACAA
This sequence comes from Oryzias melastigma, assembly GCF_002922805.2. Classification (NCBI taxonomy): domain Eukaryota; kingdom Metazoa; phylum Chordata; class Actinopteri; order Beloniformes; family Adrianichthyidae; genus Oryzias; species Oryzias melastigma. The sequence continues at coordinate 17,488,917 of NC_050527.1, read as the reverse complement.
GAATATAACCGCAAGCAAAAAAGAAACTCTGTAGCTGCCTGGAATATGTTACAATAAGTAGTATTTAACTTTAATTTGCAAGAATTAAATAATAAACATTGAAAAAAAAAATTAGCACAATAAAACTTTTCGACCTCTACATTGGAAGGCGGCCACAGTAATCACTGTGCTAGCATTTGTTATAGCTCTTCTAGCACAATAGATGATTTGACAGGCATCTCCAGTGTTCAAGGTTTAAAAATTTCTGTTGTTAAAGGTTTTAATAGAGGAAAGGAAAACAGTATTATTAATAACGAGTCCCTGGAAAAACAGTGTCGCTCAAATAAAAATGAATCAACTCGGGTCCTCAAAATCATCTCCCGACGTAAATAACATTTCCTCTGGATTAATCCACCCTCTTTGAATGAACATGATATTTTGGTTTCTGTGTGGTGAAACCGTGACGTCTCTAATGTGAATGTTCTCTAAATGTTAATGAGGAAGTTCTATTTGAACATCCTTCTCTTTAAAAAGGGGTGGAGACCGCAGGAACTCTGAGTTTCCTGAAGAAAACCTGCTCCAGACCAGGTTTTCGCTCACAGACTCAGTTGCTATAGTGATTGATTCTGAGTTCATCTTAACCCACTTCTTGAAACGCGCTTGATTTCACCCACTCTCATTGGTTTAAGTTACCTCCATTGTCCAAATAAATAGGAGAAAAGATATGCAAAAGAAAAAGACAGTTCACTCCTACAGTTTCTCTTTAAGACATAACTAAACCAAGCATACAACAAAGTGGGCCTGAACACAAAACCACAAAAACTACAAAGTGCAACACAGACAAAATATCATGTGGAGACACACACCAAGCTGCAGTGGAGCCAGGTTGCAGCACAACTCCCTTCTCATGGGCTGGAGGGCCACAAGGTGCTTTTAAAGGCATCCTCCTTCAGCTTGGGTCCAATGGGAGCCACGCCCTTTCCAGCACCACACCTGATACAAATACACACAGACAGACACACAAAGATCCACAAAAAGATGAAGAGGTCCCACTCTGATACAGAAAACACAAAAAACAGATTAAAAAGAAAAAACAAAATATGGTCACAATAGGCATTATAAGCACGTTCGACAGGGAGCAGGCCCCTCATACAGTATTTTGCTTAAGCATCCTTCTTGGACTGGTAAAGGTAGAAGAGGGAGGTTCACTTTTCCTTTCTGAGTTTGTGACTCCCTCTGGATGGTTGAGTTGAAGGATGGACAGACAGATGATCCAAAACCTTACACTCCAGCAAGAGTTAAGATTTCAAAACAAATGAATAGAAACTTCCAAATCCCATCTGTGCTTTATTCCCCCCCGTTCCGGGTTACGAGAAGACGTGTGTTCCAAGTTCTCTCCAGCTTCAACAGCTTTAGGTGATTTTAATCTTGTAATATCCCAGAATTACCTCAGAAAAAGTATTAATTCTGCAATATACAGAGCTAACAATGGCCCCGAAGAAAACGCAAGACTCATCTGAAGTTGCCGATCTGAAAAGAGCATTTGAAGACCTCCAAGCTAAGTTAGCTCCACTGCTGGCACTTAAAGCTAAACTAGCTCCTCTCACTGAACTCATGGAAGAGACCAGACGTGAAAAAGAGAGGAATGAACAACGAGATCATCGGTTTGACCTCCTGGAGAGAAGAGTTGACAACGTGGAACAATAAGCAAGAATGAATAATGTCATTCTCACTGGATTTCATCTCAAATCCAGAGCTAAGCTTCAGGCAGCTACAGCTAGCACAGAAGCTAGCGGAGCTGCCGGAGCCTCAGACGACTGCGTGGAGAGTCAAGTCAGATCATTTCTCACATCCAAAGGAATTTCCTTGGATCTGAATTCCGTCGACTGCTGCCACCCACTTCCTAAGAGACAGGAGTCCGATAAACCAGCGATCCTTATCAAGTTTGTGAGTCAAAAGCACAAGACAGCTCTGATGAAGCAAAGAAAAAATCTGAAGGGTATGTCAGTTCATTTAGAACACCATCTAACTAAAAGGAATCCAGAACTGGAAAAGCATGCCAGGCTGCTGATGAAGCACCAGGAGATAACCAGCACATGGATTCTGAATTCCAGGATCTTCGTTAAACAGCTAGGTCCACCGGACACCAAGGTACTGATAATTAAAAGCATGAAAGACTTTGAGAAGTGCTTGATCGCGAACGTCAAAGCAATTTAAAGGAGCAAAATAACATTTGAATATGATGATAATAATAATAATAATGATTTTTTTCTGAACACTCTGAATTGTGTTGATAGATCTGCTTATACACTTACAGTCATGTGATTGGACTCCAATAACCCAAATCTATGTTGGAAAGATATAAATATCTGATCTTTAGTTCTGAACCGGATAATGATAATACATGTAAAGGAAATGGTAAAGTCCAGCCGGGGTGGGATTGTATAAATTCACTTCCTCCCACTCCCTTTCAGGCAATCTATCGTTTAACGTCTAGTTATCCAGTGTTTGACAAGTCTTTATGGATGTAAACTTTTATCAATTGATTGTATTGCACAAGAATATTTTAAATTGCTTGAAATAAACCACTTCAAAAAAAAAAGAAAAAAATCCCTTGTGTTACAAGATACATTTTTGCATTTGTGACCTCCACAAACCCGTTCATTTTATGACATTTTACAAAACTATTTTCAGATGCATTTTGTGTTCTCAACTCTGAGCTTATCGTCACAAAAATGCCACAGAAATGCCAATCCCAGGACTATAGCTTTTATTTATTTATTTATTTATTTTTTAGCGACAGTGCACATTAAACACATTGTATGCAATGAGCCAGAATTAGCCCAGCGGCTATTTTTCATCCGTTGTCCCTGGACAAATGTTAAAATTGTCAATCTAAGAACAATCAATAAAAGCAACATTTAAAATATCAAGGTCAATAAAAAGAATAAACAATTAAAATACAAATGTAAGATAATCACCTAAATTACATTTTGATAAAAAAATCAAAAAATGTGTATGTATACATTAAAAAACATTAAAACAAATATAAAAGACATTATTGCAGAATACTTAAAAGGGGGAAGCATATTAGAATTCAATGTGTACAAGTTTGCTCCGATAAAAGCCAGTTTCTAATGTGCTTTTTAAACAGACTGAAAGTAGAAAATTCTCTAATATTTTGAGGGACAGTGTTCCATTCTTGTGCTGCAGTTACTGAGAGGCATTTTGGCTGAAAGCACTTCTCCGCAGAGGAACTATGCAGTCTCCTCTAACTGACCCTCGTGTCACTCTTTGTGAGTTGGCTCGTACTTGGACAAACTGGTTGAGTGGAGGAGATGACAAACCATTTATGATTTTATAGAACAAACAGAGTTTTGTGTTTTTAATAAAGTTGTCCCAGCTTAACAGTTTATGTTTTTTGTAAAATGGCACAGTGGTGATACCGTAATGGTTTCTTATCCAGTATTTTAATTGTTTTTTTCTACAGTGACTCTAGGGTTTTAATGCTGTCTTGCTGGTCTGTGACCACGTTGTGAGACAATATGTCATGTGTGACAAAACCATTGCATGCATATACATTATAGCAGACTGCAGCGACAAATGTGACCGAATAAATTTGAAATTTGACAGATTAAATTTAACACGGTTACACACTCTTTTTATTTGTGGCTTAAATGTAATTTTTGTGTCTAATAAAACCCCAAGATATTCAAACTCTGAGACAACTTCTATTTTTTTTCCAGCAACAAAAACATCTGCCTGTGCATCTATACGGTTTGATTTAGAGAAAAACATTGCAACTGTCTTATTTACATTGAGTTTTAGGCTTGACTGATCCAACCATTCTGCAATATGACCCATAGCTTCAGGGAGAATTTCAGCCACATGAATCGTGTTTTTACCATGTGCATAAATTGCAGTATCATCAGCATACATCTGCATAAATACATTGGAACAGACTGTTGGAAGGTCATTTATGTAAAAAGAAAATAGCAAGGAGCCTAGGATGGACCCTTGTGGAACACCGGTGGAGAGAGGGAGAGGAGAAGAGAAAGAATTGTTTATTTTTACAGACTGAGATCTATTTGAAAGATATGATTCTATCCATTTGATTGAATTTCTGGAAAAATTGAATTTGGTTAATTTGGTCAATAATTTTTTATGATTTATAGTGTCAAATGCATGAGCCCTCTTGACTGTGATTTTCTGGTTTGTAACTCCAAGCTCAGAGTTGAGAACACTGAGAGAAAACCCGACTTGAAAGGATGCATCTGAAAACACCTATATGACATGACACACTATTAGCCAGGTTTATAAAGGTCAAAAATAGAAAAAATGTATCTTGTGACCAAATGAAGAAATTATTTTTAAAACAAACATTTAATATTTTCCCTTTACAATTTAGAAAGTTGTATTTTTAAATGGTACTCACAACATTTTATTTCAAAATTGTGATTTTTATTTTTATTTTAGAGGCACAAATAATACTGCATACTGTGAGACCAGCTATAGTCTAACAGAGCCATGAACTGAGGACTCAGGTACTGTGGTGCAGCAGAATAAAATACAGTAAAAAAAAAAAAAAAAGAAAAACTCAGTTTCCCAAAACAATATGGTAGACAGGGCTGCACGGTGGCGCAGTGGTTAGCGCTCTCGCCTCACAGCAAGAAGGCCCCGGTTCGAATCCCAGCTGGGGGATTTGGGACCTTTCTGTGTGGAGTTTGCATGTTCTCCCCGTACATGCGTGGGTTTTCACCGGGGACTCCGGCTTCCTCCCACCGTCCAAAAACATGCTTCATAGGTTAATTGGTGACTCTAAATTACCCCTAGGTGTGAATGTGAGAGTGAATGGGTGTGTGATTGAGGCCCTGAGACAGACTGGAGACCTGTCCAGGGTGGACCCCGCCTTCACCCATCAGTAGCTGGGTTAGGCTCCAGCACCCCGCGACCCCGAAAGGGACAAAGCGGTCAGGAAAATAAATAAATGAATGAATATGGTGGACTAATGACAAGCGTAGCAATATTATTCAGTCTAAAGGGGATTCGGGTTTATGCATGCCTCAACAGGTAGCTCGGATGAAAATCTGTCATTTTATTGTTTTTTTAATAATTAAACTGCATAGTGCTTACATACTGTAGCGTCCTGCTGGACGCAATGATGAAGCGGAGGCGACCGTTTCCAACCGTGGAGCTTTTTAATTACTTTTAACGGTTACTGTCGGCCGTAACCACGCCGAATATAGCACAAACGACAATGATAACTCTCATTCGCTCATCCCTCGTTCATCATGTTTTCATGCACCCGCGACCCCCCTTATATTGTCCTGCTCCTCCGCCCACTCTCACACTCATCCAATCACACTGGAGCAACGATGTAACACAGAACACATTAACACATATAACAGAGCCCCAACAACGTTAGTCGCTACACTGCCTCCCCCCTACAAAGTCCCACGTCCCGTGGGGTCACACACAAAGTCACAGAGATGGGAGGGAGGCTTTCTCAGTCTCTTGGGCCTATACACCCACACCAGGTCTCCTGCCTTGAAGTCCTTGCCTTTGGCCTTCAAGTTGTAGTTCCTCTTCTGCCTTATGCCAGCTTTCTGTAGCTGATTGCGGGCAAAGGCATGAGCCGTGTCCATTCTGTCCTCCAGCTTCCTGGCATATTCAGGTCCAGGTGGAGCCCCCAGGGCATCAGGGGGTTTCCCAAAAGACATTTCTGCTGGCGTGTGTAGTTCTCGTCCCAACATGAGCAAAGCAGGTGTGCATAAGGTGGAGTCCTGCACTGCAGACCTGTATGCCATCAAAACGAGTGGAAGATGCTCGTCTCAGTCACGCTGATGTTCTGAGGTGAGGATGGCTAGTTGCTTCACCAGGGTCCTGTTGAAACGTTCAACCAAGCCATCACTTTGGGGGTGTAAGGGAGTGGTCCATGTCTTCCGCATGTCGAAACGCTCACACATGGCGGAAAACACAGCAGACTCAAAGTTCCTCCCTTGGTCACTGTGAATGACCTCAGCAGCACCAAACCTGGAAAACATGCCCTCCACCAGGGCATCTGCGACAGTCTCTCCTTCCTGGTCTGGGATGGCATATGCTTCCGGCCATTTTGTAAAGTAGTCCATGGCAACCAGAACAAATCGGTTACCTCTGTCTGTGCGTGGAAACGGGCCCATGATGTTCACTGCTACTCTCTCCATTGGTGCCTCTGCTGTCAGCTGCTGGAGCTCAGCTCGGGACCGATCAGGGTGACCTTTACGTGCTGTACAGATGTCACAGCGCCGGCAGAAGTCTTCCACGTCC
>NC_050527.1:17443222-17482540 GCF_002922805.2 Oryzias melastigma | reverse complement strand
CTGGAAAACATGCCCTCCACCAGGGCATCTGCGACAGTCTCTCCTTCCTGGTCTGGGATGGCATATGCTTCCGGCCATTTTGTAAAGTAGTCCATGGCAACCAGAACAAATCGGTTACCTCTGTCTGTGCGTGGAAACGGGCCCATGATGTTCACTGCTACTCTCTCCATTGGTGCCCCTGCTGTCAGCTGCTGGAGCTCAGCTCGGGACCGATCAGGGTGACCTTTACGTGCTGTACAGATGTCACATCGCCGGCAGAAGTCTTCCACGTCCCTCCAAAGCTGACCCCAGTAGAACCCCTGACGGATGTGACGGAGGGTCTTTGACACGGCAAAGTGTCCAGACCCTGCAGCTCCATGGTAACCTTGGAGGACTGAGTCTCTCAGCGTACGAGGGACCACCACCTGCCACTGTTCTTCACCGGTAGCCGGCTCTTTCCAGGCCCTCTGAAGTACTCCATCCTTCAGTCTCAAAGCATCAAACTTTTCAAAGAGTCCTTTGGAGCCAGGAGAGCACCCTGCCACCTCCTCCCACTCAGGTTTGCGGCCGGCCTCCACACACTGCAGCACTGGTTGCAGGTCAACATCCTGCTCCTGATGTGCTCTCCATTCAGTGGAGTCCACGCCCTGTACCAGTCTGCAAACTGGCCCACTGCTTTCACAGGTGTGGTTCTGCTCCTCTCTGCTGATTACTGCTTCCCGAGCCTCCCTTTTCTCACAGTACCGGCAGCCTGCCAGGGCACAGGGGTGTTGAGACATGATGTCAGCATTAGCATGGCGGGAGCCTGGTCTGTGCTCCACTGTGAAGGGGAATGAAGCCAGCTCCTCCAGCCAGCAAGCAATTTGACCTTCCGGCTCCTTGAAGGTCCTCAGCCACTGCAGAGCAGAGTGGTCCATCCGGACTGTGAAGGGGAGGCCGCACAGATAGTATCTGAAGTGGCCTATGGCTTTGAGAACAGCCAGGAGCTCCCTGCAAGTCACACAGTAGCGCCGCTCCGCTCTATTGAAGGTCTTGCTGAAGTAAGCCACCACCCTCTCTCCTGCTGACCCCATCTGGCTCAGCACAGCCCCCATTCCAACATCACTGGCGTCTGTATCCAGAATGAAGGGTAATTTGGGATCTGGGGGGGTCAAGATAGGAGAGTTTGTCAGAGCCTTCTTTAAAGAGCTGAAAGCCTGCTCACACTCTCGCGTCCAAACAAAGTCACAGTCCTTCCTCTGCAGGTGAAACAGAGGGGCAGCAATGCAGGAAAACCCACGAACAAACCGCCTGTAAAAGGAGGCTAACCCCAGGAAGCTCTTCAAGTCTCTTAGAGTGGTGGGCGTTGGCCAGTCTCTCACAGCTTGCACTTTCTCCTCCAAAGTGCTGATGCCCTCACCCCCCAATCCTGTGGCCCAAAAACTCCAGTTCTCTTCTCATGAAGCAGCACTTGTCGGGGTGCAGCTTCAGACCTGCTGCAGCAATCCTCTACAAGACTTTTCTCAGCGATTCCAGTGCAGCCTCGAAAAACTCCCCGTGCACCAGAATGTCATCCAAGTAGACCAAACATTCCTGACGGGTGATGGAGGCCAGCACCTTCTCCATCAGGCGCTCAAACGTGGCTGGAGCGTTGCACAGGCCAAAACTGAGCACGCGGAACTGCCACAACCCTCTCCCGGTGCAGAAAGCAGTCTTTGGTCTAGCTTCGGGGCTGAGCGGCACCTGCCAATATCCGCTGCGCAGGTCCAATGAGGAAAACCAAGATGAGCCAGACACCAAATCCAGAGACTCATCTATGCGGGGCAGCGGGTACGAATCTTTCTTGGTCACCCCATTCAGCGGCCTGTAGTCCACACAGAACCGCATTTTCGGACCCTTCTTTTTCTTGACCATTACAACCCCTGAAGCCCAGGGGCTGTCTGATGGCTCAATGATGCCACCGCGCAGCATTTCCTCAATCGCACTGTCAGCAGCCACTTGGTGGGCGAGGGGGAGGCGGCGGGGGCGTGTTTTGATGGGGCGAGCATCTCCAGTATCGATCTCATGATGAACTAGGTGCGTCAGCCGCACCTCATCCTCAGAAAGTGCAAAGATGTCTCTATACTCCAACAGCACCTACCACAGCTCTTCCTTCTGTCCCGGCTGCAACCCATCACAACTGCGCCTCCAGATCTCCTTCACAGCTGCCACTCTGTCAGCCTCAGCCTCTGCGTTCCGCTGATCTGAAGGCAGTGGCTGCGTCTTGATCTTAGATTGAAGAGCGGGGGGTAGCGGAGTAGAGTAGGGCGGGGCCAGGACCTGTTGCATCTCTACCGCCCTTGATGTCTCTTGGGGTGAGCTTTGGGTCAGAATGGGTCGGACCATTTGCACCTTAGGCCCCCCAGGGAACTCCAGCGTATTCCTCCCTAGGTCCAACACACATCGGGCTGCTCTCAAAAAGTCCAAGCCCAATATGCACTGATCCTGCACAGCTGCAACCCACACCTTACAATCCACCATCAGGCCACCCACTCGAATGTTCACTGTCCCTCGACCAAGCATGGGAGTCAAGTCCCCGGTCACAGTTCGTAGCTGGACAGCTGTGGGCTCCAGTAGCATATCAGCTGGAACGATGTCAGGCCTGAGCAGGGTGGCAGTGGACCCTGTGTCCACAAGTGCTACACAAGACACCTCCTTTATGGTGATGGAAACATGGCAAAAGTCCCCAACATGAGTCCAGCCCACAACTCTGGTCCACTCCGCGCTGTTGTCTGCTTCTGGGGGGAGTTGAGCCTCCCTCCCCTGGCTGTCAAGGTGGGCTCCATCTGCTAGCAGATCATCAGGGTGGGACAGGCGAAAACGGGTCTGTGTCGTCCCTCCTAAACAGACCCCGGACCGTTTTCCTGACGGTCCGCACGCTTGGGGCACCGCACACTTATGTGTTCACCCTGGCCACACACCCAACAGACAGGGGCGTCGCGGCGGAGGCGGCTACCCTTTTTTGGGGTCTGCACGGCCACGGCTCGGATCAGTTCTGTGAGCTCTTGGACCCATCCTGGTTCCTCTGGTTCGGGGGCTGCTTTTACCACAACCCTCACAACAGGGTTGTAACCAATGTCACTACTCTCAGCAGCAGCTCCAACCAGCTCTCTTTTTAGAGCTGTCTCCAAAGCTTCTTGAAGGGTGCAGGGGTGGGCCAGTTGCGTCTGCACTCGCAGGTCCCTTGGAGACAGGGCTCGGATGAACTCATCCCTCGCCAGCTCACTTTGGACTGCAGCGGGCATGTGGGGATAGGCTCTTCTTGTAAGAGCTTCAATGTCAGAGGCCAAAACCCGCAGTGGCTCATCCGTCCGCCTCTGTCTGTTTGCCAGCTCTGAGCGCAAAATTGCAGGCTGGCTAAATTGTCCAAAACGTTGCTGCAGAGCTCCAACCAAAGCCTTGAAGTTGCCCCGTTCATCTGGACTAAGCAGCAACAGACACTGAGAGGCCTCGTCTGTGAGGCACAGAGCCAGCTGAAGCACTTTAGTGTCTTCTGACCATCCAGCGGCCCGAGCTAACAGTTCCAATTGTGCATAGAAAGCTTCCCAGTCAGCCTTACCGGAGTATTTTGGCGTTTTCATTGGAAGCTGGTAGCACAGGGCGCTGCCATGTTTGTTTACATCAGGTTTGTTGTTGTCACTTCCGGCGGCGGTGTTCGCGCCGGCACCAAGGTGAGCTGCGCGCGCGCCGAATCCAGCGTCCGCGGCCATCCTCCTGGCCGCTTGTTTCAGCCGAAGCATGTGGTCATGCTCGCGGGAAAAATCCGTCTCGCGTCCCGGAGAAGTCGCATAATCACCATACTCCATCTCCTCCTTGATTTTCGGGCGAGCGCCGGTCCTGTGCCGCTGAACGGCCATGTCGCGCGCTGCGCTAGCTTGAATAAGTTAGCCGAAAACGCCGGTGTTTGACTTCTGACAACAGTGTAGCATCCTGCTGGATGCAATAAAGACACGGAGGCGACCGTTTCCAATCGTAGAGCTTTTAATAACTTTTAACGGTTACTGTCGGCCGTAACCACGCCGAATACAGCACAAACGACAATGATAACTCTCATTCGCTCGTCCCTCGTTCATCAAGTTTTCATGCACCCGCGACCCCCCTTATATTGTCCTGCTCCTCCGCCCACTCTCACACTCATCCAATCATACTGGAGCAACGATGTAACACAGAACACATTAACACATATAAAAGAGCCCCAACAACGTTAGTCGCTACAATACATTGTGTTAAAACTCAAAGTAAAACGTTTTTCTTCACAAACGTGATAGTAAAGCTATGAATATTAAGAGATTATTCTTACTTATGTCAAACTATTTTTATGGATGTCACTCTACAGACTGAACTCCTACACCGGCACACAGCTGCTGTTCAAGCCTGGCCAATTTTTTAACATTCCTTTTGGTTTGTAAACCTATACAAGGCTTAGGTCAGTTTTTCCTCAAAATATGAACAATAGTTTTGTCTGCCATAGAAACGAGTGAGTTATTGTATATAAGACAGTTCACTGATGCGTTTCTGCAGCTGGCAGTGCACTGAAAAGTTAGCTTGAAAATGTTTAATATATGGAAAATATCTTAAAGGGGCCCTACCATAATTTTCTTCAGCCTTTCAGAGTGAACTATATCCACATATATGACCATATATTACATTTGGACCACTAAAAAACAAATTATTTATGAAATATTAGATACATTTCATGAATTCTTCCCTACCCGGAAGTAAAAGGGCTCGATAAAATGCAGCGACAGCTCCGTCTGCCGCTGCTACTGTCTGCGTCATGACGTCATCCCAGAGAAATCCGTGTCTCTGTATTTCTCCCACGAAAACAACCCAAACTTCTTCAAAGATGGATGCACATATGATATATCTGCCTTTAGTAGGTCTGGCCATTTCTGAACTCCTTCACAATACAAACACATGCAGGCTTCTGCATGGCTGTGCGGACCGGGGGTCAAGTTAGCATCTTAAGGTAGCCTCTTAAGGTAGCCTCTTAAGGTAGTGCTGCGGAAAAAGTAACAAACACCTATTTGAGCTGGAATTTATTGAAGACAGGACACAACTGGAATATACACGGTATTCTCCATCTAAAATTAAAGTTTTTTTTTTTGGGTGATTATCACTGGTAAGGGGATAAATTGAGTGTTGGTTTAGTCTGGGGGTGGAGCTTGCAGCACTGACTCTTTCTGGAGGGAGCAGTTTGAAACGTTCTTACATCAGCACGTTTCACTTGCTCGTTTTCATGGGTATGGGAGGGGCTGCTGCAGACAGTGCAGGTTTTTATAAGGGTTACTCTTAAATGTATGAACAGATCAAAATACCACCTTGGGGTTCTTTATAGTGAGGAATGAACAGTGAAATGCATTTAAAACCTCAAAAAGTAGAATTTTCATGGTAGGGCTCCTTTAAATGAAATCACATATAAAACTGGTTTAGTTACGCCATAATTTTCTGTAGAAAAGAGTTGGAGTTACAATTAAACAGTTTTTGTCAGTTTCAATTAGTCAGATTTTAATGACAGCTATAGTCAGGTCCATCCTCTTTCTCCTCATTCTGTCCCTCTCCTTTTCCCTGCTGTTCTGTCCTCTCTCTGCACCAGCTGTGAGGGCTGCACATTGACTTGGCTCTCAGGGTGCAAACACCACCGGCTGTGAAAATCATCACATCAACACAACACTCCCCTACCGTATTGCATGTGCATTTATACACTCAGAAAACATCTCCAGATCAAATGCGCCATCTTGGCTTCTTTTGTTTGTCTTATGTTTTAGAAGTTTATTTTCACTCAGATGGTTAATTATTAAATATATCAAATTGCTACTGAAATTATTAGCTATAAATGATTGTGTTTAGCAGCATTCACAGTAAAGACAATTTGGCTTTTCTGTGGTCCAAATCTATTGTTCATCGTACTTGGCCCCGACTGATGGCAAACATCTGAACTCTGATTATAGCATCATTGGCTTGTGGAAGGTTAACTATTGCAAAGCAGTCATACTTTTTTGGGGTATCACACTCTACTATTACTGCCATTACCAGAGTTTAAAGTGTTTAAGGACTAAACGGCTTGCCCATGTACTAGCAGGAAGTGGCTGGATTTCATGGATAAACACAGGACTCCTTCTTAGTATTAGTAAATGATGATCAATCAATTAAAATTGAATCATCCAGTCCAAACTGAGAAGTCCCACAGCAATCACTGAAGCAAAGGATGGTAAGTTCATCCCCTTGGAAGTCACTGTCACTGTGGCTGGAGATGATTTCCTGCATAGAAAGAAAAGCCTGAGAATCTTAGCACTTAGTTGTTGCTGTGGATGCACAATTAAAATAGTTTATGCATCAAACAATGTAGCCATGAGGGGACCAGGTAAGTCAGCCCAGATAAGTACAAGAGGTTGTGTCGGGAAGGGTGTTTGACTGAAAAAAAAAATAATAATTGTCAAAGCAAATATGGGAATCAGACCTATGATATCCATACTGGATTGGTCAAGGCTCAGGTTAACAACAGCTGCCACTGATGAAGTCCACTGACAGGGTGCTGACCAGTGATGTGCAGTCAGTGGAGGCAGGTGAGGCACAATCTGCAAAATAGCCTAAAAATGCATAAATGAATATAATTTTAAAATTAAAAATAAAAATCAAATGTTATTTTTTAGACATGTCTTTTCTATGATTACCTTTTTTGTGAGGTTTTTATTTTCCTTGAAGAAAGCACCGAATTTATGAGTTTCCTGTTCAAATTCACCAGACAGTGCTGGGCGAGGCAGCTGTAGCCCCGCCTCCCCAACGACGCACACACTGACTGTAGCTGACGCATGTGCTGTATTGTTTCGGGCTTTCCTCATCATAAAAGACGCTTTATTTTAAAATGACCTAGTTTGCTTACGTCTTGCCATCTGTCTGATTACACTGATACCAGTTTGTGACTCATTTAGTCTTTTTATCCTCTAAAAATTTGCTTTAAAAACATACTAGGTGAGGTAGACAGTCCGCTGGCCTCACCGCAGTACACATGCCACAAGACAGAGGGCACTGGTGAGCCCAGAGAATGTATGTGACACTGCGGCTAAAGAATAATAGAATTAGCGGTAGCAAAACAAATGCAGCCGTCCAGTTGCTTTTTAATGGTTTTTAGCATCATTTCTAAATGGAGGATTTGGTTTTTAAAGCCCTAAACTCAAGAATGTGTTTAGACACGTCACTGACAGTGATCTCTACTGAGACAGAGAGACTTTTAACGCTGAAGAAAGAAAGGAAGACTTCTACAAGCAGAACATTCATCTGTTTCTTCAGAAGGAGCAGCACAGACTTCATTCATCAGTAAAAGTAAGTCAATAACAACAATTTTGGTGATTTTTTTATGCTACAGTTTATAAACAGAAGAAAAATGTTAAAATGAAATGTTAAACAACACACTTTGTCAATCAAAAAGTGAATAAGGTGCTCTGTAGAGTTTATACATCTGTAAATCTGACTGATGACATCAGTGCCTCACCAACCGTGAACGTCACCACACATCACTGGTGCTGACAGTTGAGACTTTGAATGTTGGAACTATGACAGGAAAGGGTAGAGAGTTAGTGGACATGATGCAGAGGAGAAAGGTAGACATACTGTGTGTCCAGGAGACCAGGTGGAAAGGTAGCAAGGCTAGAAGTTTAGGAGCAGGGTTCAAGTTGTTCTATCATGGTGGAGATGGGAAGAGAAATGGAGTAGGAGTTATCCTAAAGGAGGAGTTTGTTAGGAGTGTTGTGGAGGTAAAAAGAGTGTCAGATAGAGTGATGAGTCTGAAGATAGAAATGGAGGGTGTGATGTTCAATGTTGTTAGTGGGTATGCCCCACAGGTAGGATGTGAGCTGGAAGAGAAGGAGAAGTTCTGGTTGGATCTTTATGAAGTGATGATAAGCATCCCTGGAAATGAGAGAGTTGTCATTGGTGCAGATTTCAATGGTCATGTTGGTGCAGGAAACCGAGGTGATGAGGAGGTGATGGGCAGGTTTGGTATCCAGGAGAGGAAAGTAGAAGTATGTAAGTTTGTAACAACTTTCTGTAGAGAATTCAGCAGGCCTATGGGGAAGATCAGTTTGTGCTCCGACTTCCATCCACAGCCTAATGGTCAGATTGAGCCAATCAGGACCTGGAGACTACTCTGCATATCAGATGCTCCAGAAACTACAGCACAATATCAATCCAACTTCCCTGGGCTAAATATTCCCACAATTCTCAGGTTAAATCCACTGGGTACTCCCTCTTTCAGGTCGTATATGAATTTCAGACTCCACTTTTCCCCAACCACAAGCAGTTAGCATCTGGTTGCTAAAGAACCGGAACAGGCTCACAGCAGTATTCAATCCTTAATGGCCCCTGCTCCTAAGTATATGGACATTCTTCTCAAGTCAATGGAGGCTCCATGAAGGTAATTTTCTCATTGGTCCCTTCACCATCAGCAGGATCATCAATCCAGATGAAGTCCAGCTGTTTCTCTGACTTACCCTTAGAGTTAACCCGGTGTTTCATGTGAGCTAAAACATAAGAGTAAGCCCTCTTCAAGCCACATTTTTTCTGTCACATTGATGTCAGGCCAGTTTACACTGTCAACACTAAACTTGAATGGGATTAAAGTTGGTCCATAATGTATATTTCTGAAATAATTCTCTGCAGTCTAAGTATTTCACCTCAAACACATACCTATTCCGGGCTCACGTGGCTAGCATTATGGCTCCGATGCGAGCATGCATTACTTAACTTTAAAAATGCAAGAGGAAATCCCACTGCAGACGATAACATGTGACCTCTGCAGTCTGGCCTCTGTGGTGCTGTGAATCAGTTTTGTTAGGTTCTCCACAGCTGAACTACAGCAAATAAAGGGGGATTACGGTACTTCCTATTTAAATGCCTGGTTATTGCATGAACCTATGAGAGTTTGGAGTTTCGCAAGGTCAGCAGCAGCCATCCAATGAGCCATCTGCTGTAGCTAGAGCGCTCCTGTATCGCACCTGAGGTGTAATGCTTGCCATGTGATCCTGTATGGCTATATCGGTTGTTGACCCATCCATCCATGTGTTGGCACATGGATGTTTACTGACATCATTCTTTCCTTTTAAAGTGACATTTGCATCTGCAGGAGTTGCAGCAAGATTTGCATTTTCCATTTCCAGAGGATTGCCTCAATATACTGCTTTTGGGGAAGAAAGATTTAATTGTGCGTTGTGTCAATCCTCTGAACTCGTCCTTCAAAGAAACTCCACATGGACAAAACAGAAAGCTAAAAAATAAAATAAACTGCTGCACTGGTACCAGAGGAAACAAAAACACTTGCATGCAAGAAAAACTAAGGGACTGGTCAGTGAACCCAAAAATTCAGAAATAAACCTCAGAGGGCAAAAATGACCCAAAAAAAAATGTCCTCCACAAAAAAAACTGGAAGGTCAGGTGTAGATAAAGGGAAAAAAAGAAAATCACCAACAGAGATAGGATTTCCTCCAGAATAAAAACAGGCCAGGGCACCACTGATTAAACTCACAGTTGTTCAGAGCTGTAAGTCAGATCAGGAACAGGAAGTCAGGAAGCTGGGCATTAGGGTGGAAAGTAGTGTAGAATCTGACAGGGGAAGGGTGGACAGACAAGGTATAAGTAGCATTCAGAACAGGTGAGGCAGATGAGTAATCGAGGCAGCTCAGCAAGGCAGGGAAAGAAGGCGCTGAGCTGAGCTCAGGCATGACCCGTCATCATCAGACATCGATTCCTCATCTTTTTCAATCCATCCATCCAGCTTCTTTCTCTCATCTGGGGCTGGGTCTCAGAAGCTCTCTCTAGCTCTCTCCGGGTGACAGAGCTTCTCACCCTATCTCTAAGGAAGTGCCTAGCCATCCTCTGGAGGAAACTAATTTCAGCCTCTTGTAGTCGGGATCTCGTTCTTTCGGTCTTGACCCAGAGCTCATGACCATAGGTAGGTACTGGAACGAAGATCGACCGGTAAATTGAGAGCTTTGCTTTCTGGCTCAGCTCTCTTTTCACCACAACGGACCAGTACAGCGATCGCAAAACACCGTTCCAATCTGCTTGTCAATCTCACTCTCCGATCTTCCCTCACTCAAGAACAAGGCCACAAGACATATAAACTCCTCCACCTGAGGCAGGAGTACTCCACCCACCCAGGGAGGACACACTACCTTACTCCGGTCGAGAACCATGGCCTCAGACTTAGCGGCTGGGCTGACCCTCATCCCAGTCGCTTCACACTCGGCTCCAATGCATGCTGGAGGTCCTGCCTCAGTGAAGCCAATAGGACAACATCAACTGCAAAGAGCAGAGATGAAATCCTGTGGTCCCCAAACCAGACCCCGTTCAGCCCCTGGCTGCACCTAGAAATTCTGTCTTTAAAATATATGAACAGAACCAGTGATAAAGGACAGCCTTGTCAGAGTTCAACATGCACCGGGAACAGGTCTGAATTTCTGCCAGCTATGTGGACCAAGCTCATGCTCCAGTCATACAGAGACCGGACAGCCCTGAGTAAGGCTCCCCGGACCTCATCCTCCCACAGCACCCAACCACAGGACAACACAGGAGAGGTGGTCGAACGCCTTCTCCAAACCCACAAAAACACATATGGACTGGATGACCGAACTCCCACGAACCTTCCAGCACCCAGAGGAAAGTGTAAGTATTCCTTCCACCACCCGACGTCCCCAGTTGAAGTCAGCAGCTCCCCACCTGCACTGAAAACGGTGCCTGCAGAAAACTGCTTTCCCCTCTTGAGTTGCCTGATGGTTTGCCAGAATCTCTTTGAGGCCAACCGATAGCCCTTCTCCATGGCCTCACCAAACTCCTCCCAGGACCGAGTATATGCTTCTGTAGCAGCCAAGCTGCAGCTCGCCTAGACTGCTGGTACCTGCCTGCTGCCTCTGGAGTCCCACAGACCAGCCAGGCCTGATAGGACTCCTTCTTCAGCTTGACAGCATCCTGTACTTCAGGTGTCCAGCACCGGGTTCGAGGGTTCCCCTCCCGACAGGTGCCAGAGACCCTCCAACAACAGTTCCAGGAATCAGCAGAGACAATAGAGGTGGAGAACATGGTCCACTTGGGCTCAATCTCAACAACCTTGTATTCAAGGAACCTTGTATTCAAGGAATTATGATAATACAAAAAGTAATAATTAAATCATCTTCATTTGCTAATGCAGTAAAAATCTAAATATTCTCATTAAAAAAGACAATTAGTGCGGATTCTATTTATCAAAGAATGATTATAAAAATAGAAAAAGTAATAAGTAAAAATCATCTTCATTAGTTAATGGAGAGAAAAAAATCTAAATATTCTAATAAAAAAATACAATTTGTGTAGATTGTATTTATCAAAGAATGATTATAATAACACAAAAAATAATAAATTGAGAAGAAAAAGATCAAGAATTTGAGCAGAATCAGTGCTACATCACAGCTTAGGAACAAGTTTAAGGCCACAGCAGTGGGGAGCTAGACCACTGACAGTCTCTATATGTGTCAATAAGCCAGACACAGAGATGCATGTGAGAAGCCTATTCAATGGTTTTTAAAAAATAAGTAAGCAGTTGGTCCCTTTTTTCTGGTTGATAATACAACAAGATACATTCAAGTTTCAGCCATCACAGTAGCGCTCATCATCATCTATAAGAGGAAACGTCTGGAGCAGCAAGCATGGGTGCTCCCACCCAGAAGAAAGTGATTTTAGGAAATGATGGTTGGTGATTTTACAGAGAAGCTGTGAATCGAATGATACCACATGACACGCTCAACTTTTAAAGAGTTGTGTGATGCTGTGGGACCTCTCGTGTCGCTCCCTGGGCAGGGCTCAGAGCAACCACTTCCTACCAAGAAGCACATTTAATTTTTAAAAAGTGTTTCTACTGCAGTTTTGCAAAATATTTCAATTTCAGTACGCCCCAAAAATCACACCAAGCGCACAATTTTTACAATAAATGTTAATTACAATAAATGCCAATTTTTTCGAAACTGCAGTGTTTCCTTAAAGCACATTTATTGGTGTAAATCCAATTTGCGCAATTTCATAGTAAATGGACACACAGCTAGTGTAGACAAAGCAGTGGAGAATATCTACGTTAATCCCTAAATCTCTCCCAAATGGCCCACTTCAAAGCCAAGAACTCTAACTTGCCTATGTGAATGTGGTCGTTTTCTCTGGTGTTCTGGATCCATAAGCAATCACTAACAATTTTCCATTCTGCTTCGGATAAAAGGAGTATCTATGGAGAGAAAGTAGACTCATCCAATTTGTGTGTGTGTGTAATTCTTGCTTTGTAACTGATACAATACATTTTGTGTGTAACTTTGTATACTTGCAAATGTGTTTTCACATTTATAAAAAACTACAAAATACAAAAGAAAAAAAACAAAAAAAATTTGCTCACACACAACTTAAAATACAACAAATTGAAACTAACTACACACCTAAATCTTTAAGAAGTATGCACAAATCACCTGATTCCCACAAAATCATATTTATGCACAAATCTGATTTGAGCCTCTACACATCTCCAAGTTTTGAGTGTAAACATTGTGTTTAAATGCTGCTAGAATGCTGGGTCATCAGAGTTTTCTTATCAGTTGCTTTGAGCTTAAATTGTGAATAATATCTGGTGAAAACTGGTGATATTTAGAATAAGATAGTCTAAAGATGTTTTCAAAACACTCAGCACTATAGTTTCTCTGTTGTCATCGCTCTCTTGTGGCTGCACTTTGCCTGCCAGTGTCTTCACCGCAGCGAGGTCCTCCTCGACACCCAGAGAGCGTAGTGGGACGATCAGCCCTACGTGCCGCTCCGCTTCCTGGGTGTGGAGAAGGACCTGGGACTGCCTGCTTGCCCCAGAGAGCCAGGCGGCACGGCAGCACCCCCCTCCTCTTATACAGCAAAGGCCAGTGGGTAAGTCTCACTCAAACAGACACATATAAGTTACAAATCAAAAAGTATGCTCACAGCTATTTTTTACATCTATAATCAAAAGAGAAATCACTAACAAACACATATCTCATATTTATAAGATACTACAAACAGCCAACACCGAAGATTCACAGCACATAAAAGGAAAATGGGAATTGGAAATGAACACCATAATCGAAGATGAAGCCTGGAAATTAACAATTCAAGAGGGAAACAAAACTACCAACAGCCCAACGCTGAGGGAATTCGATTGGAAGACAAAAGTTCGATTCTTTAAGACACCTTCAGTTGTGTTGAAATTTATTGGGACATTAGATAAATGCTGGAGGGGATGTGGTCTTGTCGGGGACCATACTCACTTATTCTGGGATTGTCCTAAATTGGTCAATTTCTGGAAAGCGTTGCAAAATGAAATTGAAAATTGCTTGAGTATTAAAATAGTATTGGAACCAACTTCAGCTGTATTGGGCATATTTAAGAGCAATATTAGCTCCAACTGTAACTTCTTTTGTTAAGAATTCTGCTGGTCATCGTAAAGAAAATGATCACAGCCTCTTGGTGTAAGACACAACCACCCACAATTACTCAATGGAAGAACAAACTGAAAGATGTATACAATATGGAAGAAGTCACAGCAAGACTTCAAATGAAAAGTGATAGATTTAGGGATAAATGGCTCCCAGTTCTAACATATATTTCAAGGGAATAAGGTGGCCCATATGGGGGGGGGCACCATATGCTCCATATGTTTCCATTCTTTAATGTTTTTTTTTGTTTGGTTTTGTTTTGTTTTTTTCCCCCTTTCTCTTGAGCCACGATGGGAAGCTACCTTTGAATGTAAATTGACAACATTATAGGTAGAAATGTGGCATTGTGAACAATCCAAAGGTTAGATGGAATCTACATTTATGATTTTACTACATTTACAGGTACCTGAAGAAAAAATTTTAAGTTTGTATCTACTTTTGTAAATTTTGTACGGTATGATTACTGATGTGCACTAAATGTTAATAAAAGAAGTTAAAAAAAAAAAAAAGTATGCTCACACAAGTCAGATGAGTCTATTGTCTCTCCACAGTATTCCAAACCCCTCCTTCAAGACCTCACAGTGCAGAAGGAATAGCAGTACAAATTCACAATAAC
This sequence comes from Oryzias melastigma, assembly GCF_002922805.2. NCBI lineage: Eukaryota > Metazoa > Chordata > Actinopteri > Beloniformes > Adrianichthyidae > Oryzias > Oryzias melastigma. The sequence continues at coordinate 17,468,464 of NC_050527.1, read as the reverse complement.
CTAACACTGGGGGTTGACAAAGTAAGACCTCTGGTGCCTGACAAGGTAGTTATGGATGTTCAACCAGCCACACAATAAGATGAGTTGAATGCAACTGTCCTTCATTTTTTCATCCTTTTCTCTTTGCAAAGAAGGTCACATGGTGGTTTTGCTATTTGGGAGAAAGTCTGTATGTACCTAAAACTAGGAAATAAATCCTAATAACTTCCTCAGTTCTCCAAAACTGGTTGGAACGTTTTTTTAAAGCCAGCACTGAAGTAATATCTACAGGATCCATTGTGCAGTAATCTTTTTTACGAGTCCTCCAAAGAATCTGACTTGATTTTTGAAAATCTCCTATTTCCTAGGTGTACGTTTTTCTCTGTGTTTTTAAAAACAATATAAGACATATTTAAGACAGTCAAAATAATCTTCAGAGGGTTATGGAAGTGTACAAGGTTGTCATCTAAATCAGTGTTTTTCTACCTTTTTTTGAGCCAAGGTACACTTTTTCAATAAAAAAAAATCCTGTGGCACACTAGCATCCAAAAAGGTAAAAAATTTGGGTCTGTATTGATGTACATTCCCTCCACAATCTCGTGTACATTTTTTATATTAGTGGGAAGCGCCATTGCAGTGCAGAGGTGCTGTCACTTTAACCCAGTGTTTCTCAATCTCAATTCACTTACCATCCCCACTACAAATTTCTGCTGCAAATGCCATTTGCTCAAGTTAAACATATCTCTTCAAAAACAGTCTGCTTATTATCATTAAAGAATGATTTAAAAAAATAAAAAAAAACAAAAAAAACTTCTAAATAATAATCAGTTTTTATCTATTTTTTTTAAGAATCCTTCCAAATCTTTCCGACAAAGTAAAAACTACGGTCTTTCCTGGTTTCCCTCCACAATAGTGATGAATTCTGTCTCTTCTCATTTAGTTCTTTTGCATTAGCTCTCTGAAAACAGTGGCTCTTTCTGCTACTAAATTGATTTTAGGTTGTTTTTTTGCTTTATTTATTTTTTATAAACTACTATATAAGAATATACACAAAATCCATAATGTAAACATGATTTTATTAACATGAAGTGTAAATTATGTATATGTTGTTATTTATCCCTTCCAGATAGAATGTACAAAATGAATGATAATAGAACTAACTATTAACTATTCAGTTTTGAACGCTATACATTTTAAGCTTTTTTCTTTTTAAACACATTTGAAGTGAACAACACAAAACTCAGCAACTACAACCCAAATACAAATTAAATTGTGGAAAACCAACGAAGACTTTTATTCACATTGACATTAAGAAAGACAAAAGAGTCTCAGCTTTGAGGATGTCATCTGCTTTCTTCTCTCAGTGATGATCTGCTCTGTTTTAGAGAAGATTCTCTCAGTTCTCAGGTGTCTGGACAGGTTGATTGTCCAGCCATAAATATATATCAAATATATATATACATGTATATACATATATAGACTGATTTCTTGCAGACTCTGTTCCTTCATACTATCAAGAAAAGTCAAATGATTCCAGTTTGTTCTTCTTTTCTGATGTCTCTCATTGTCTTTACGTTTTGTGTTGATGTTTCCTACCTCTCTCTGTTTGGCTCGTGCGCTGCTGCACGTGTAACACCCCCCACCCCACCCCATCCAATGCTCAGCGTGCACACTTTCTCTCTTTCTCTCCGTTTCTTTTCATCCTTTTTAAATATTTTTCCATTGCAATTCCTGAGGTTGACAGTCCTCCGATCATCAACTGTTTAGTAACTAACACAAATGGCATGATCCCCGGGTCATCCCGCGTCCCCCACCACCTGAGAAAGACCGCTTTAACCCAATGCATCATAAGGGGCTGTAGTGCATAAACTCACGCAGATGCCGGCATACTGTCGTTTCTGAGCTTCATTCTTTTGTTCACTTTTTAAACTGTCTGACATCGGATCCCGCTGGAAGCTACACCGCTAAACACGAGCTTTAGCTGTTATTTTAGTTGGAACTGAGAGACTTTATGAGCCGAATCAGAACAAGGAAGTGAGGACTTTAACCACTTCTGATTGGTCAGATTGATGACATGTGATCAAGCCTCCAACAATGATTGGCGGAGACAGTTGAAGGGGGCGGGACTTTTCTAAAAGCTGAGTTTGAGTCTAGTTTTGCGGCCAGATTGCAGTAACATCATTTGATTAGTCATTTATAGAATCAAAGAAATATTTATTTTACCATCTTGCATATTCCAAACTATCCAGTGTTAAATCAGGGTCGTTTGGATGAACACAGAGCTGATACCATAGTGATGGTAAATGGGTAATTTCCCGTGGCACACCAGACCATCTCTCACGCACACTGGTGTACTGCGGCACACTGGTTGAAAAACACTGATCTAAATATGATAAGCTAATCTCATCTTGCAGACCTGCCAAACATTGTCATCCACTCATATAAACCCTGATAAAGGTTAGATAAAGACTCAATTCTCAGTCTGAATGAACAGTTTTTAATCATTCATGATCAGTCATCTCACATAAGATGAAGAAACAATTGTGTTTATGTAGTATTTAGTAGAAATTTTCTAAATGGTAAATGGTGTGTACTTTTACTGTATAACACATGTGTCATGTGTCGGCCCTCCAGATCATTTTATTCTATTGTTATTAATGACCCGATGTTATCTTGCGCTCATTTCTAACTTGTATAATTTTGACAAAATATATTTTTATGGAGAGTAAAATATTGAAAGTTATTTAAGGTTTAAGTTGATTTATTCTAAAATAATATTCCTGCCTTTTTATTATTCATAATTATGTTAAAAAGTTATGGTTTTAATGTTTTAAAAATGTAGTGTTAGAAATGTTTATCCTGTTTGCCCCACGACCTAAGGTATGTTATGGATTTTGGCCCCCCTGCTGTACAGCAATTTACTACTTTCTAAGAAAGCTCAAAGCTCTGCAGTCTCAGTCCCATTCACCCATAAACACACACATTCACACATCGATGACAGGTCCACTGACGCCAGCCTGTAACCACCAGGAGCAACCGGGGGTGCAGTGTTGGTATCTCATTGTGTATGTTTTGCACAATGAGATACAATGAAAGCAGTAATAGTGAATGAGTCGATTTCTCAGCTCGGTTCTCAGATATTCTCAGTGTGTTGGTAAGAGTTTGAAAATTGTTGAAAGCGTGAGCAGATTAGTGATAAACTGTGGGCTTTGGCTTAGGGTACGCAGTCTTTTGACCCTCAGTCACCTGGCTTACATTCACCTCCCAACAGCTGCAAGGAAGCTGTCTGGTAACAACAGGAGCTAAGCTACGGTAGAAGTTGTCGTATCAGCTGGCAGGACTTAACCAAATAACTACTTTGTTTTCAGCTATTTGAGCTGAGCTTCCTATTTAATGAGGAAATAAACAGTGCTTATTATTTTTACAAAATAAGGTAAAGAAATAACTACAAATCTAGCAGGAGAAAGGGAGCAGAGAAGACACGGAACTAGGAGACCTTTCACATGCTAAGCCATTAAATTCAATTCATTCTGAGAATAGAAAAAATAAATACAAAAATAAAAATCAAGAGGAAAAAAATAGTTCCAACAGAGAATAGCTCAACATAAAACTAAAAAGTAGAGAGACATCTAAAGGGAATTCATCAAAGACAAAAAAAAGATCATGGTTCCTTGCTTTAAACTGCACCCATCAGCTTACGATGCAGGACATTGCTCTTAAAGAAAATAATTACTTAAAAAAGCTTCAAATCAATCCATTCTTTAATCTTTTAAGGCACCTGTATGTGAAAAGTGTTTCAGAAAACACGTAAACACCGAATCCAACACAACACAGCCTTTCATCTTTATTCTTTTCTCCTGAAGCATTTCATCTTCAGACACTCACAGGTGTGGACCATTAAAACCATGACATGAAATTCAGCTGTTTATGAAAACCCTGCAGGAGCAGTTCAACCCTTCTGCACATGAACAGATCGACTGTGAGCACCATCACAGCGGATGGACTCACTTCATCCTTCTGGATCCCATCTTACATCTTCACAGTGTCCTGTGGTGACTTTTACATTGAGTAATGTGCGATGCTCTAGGGGAGGGCAAGTCTGTCCTGCTTAAACTTGACAAAAGAGCCATTTGTGAAGAGTAACATAATCTGCCTTTCTTTGGGTCCGCAGAGGTCGTTCTGCAGGACTGTGGTGGACGAGCTGCGAGTTTCCCTCAAGTGCCAACACCGGCTCAAACACAAGCCTCAGCCCCCCATACTGGTGAAAACCGAGGAGGTCATCAACATGCACACTTTCAACGACCGAAGACTGCCAGGCAAAGAGACCATGGCCTGAAGACGGAGTCCCTCTCTCAGTCGCTCCCTGACCGTGAGGCAGGGTGCAGAGAATGCTGGGAAAAGGGGATGGGGAAATGGTAAAAGGCCCAAAAAAGGCCGGACCGACTGAAAGCTGGATTGCAGTTATAGAACTAGTGCTTTTGAACTATATTAATGGAATCATTCTTCATAATTAGATAGGTTTAAGAGATTCATCAATATTTCCTGTGGAAATATCTTGGATTTGGGGGAAACTTTAGCAAGTCATCTTATTAGACCTGGGAAGACAACCACGAGGCTAATATCCAGTCTTTGGAAAATGAGGAACTTTCCAGAAGGAAGAAAATCTGTAATCTTTTTGCCAGGTCTTTTACTGCACAAGTCACAGCGCAGAGGCGATTCAGACAGCGCGTTCTGCTCTGACAGCCCACAGATGCTCAGATCTGTGAGCAAACACGCTAAAGCTGAAACAAGAACACTCCAAAATGTGCAGAGGTGATCCTTAGTCAAGTAATAATGATCATTTTATGGTATTGAATGAAACCTCGAACGGTAAAATTATATATCATCCATCAGGCAATAAGTCAGATCAATTGTTTGTGTTTATTGAGATTTATAATCTTTAATAGATTTGGTGATTGTTAAAAGATGAATTTAAGGCAAAACTTACTTTGGTGCAATACTGTTCTTGTCCATGTTTCAGTTGGATCTCCACACAGTGAAGATATGTTTTTGGGGGGGCTAGCATGGCCTGATGCGTTCTTAAAGTTTCTTTACATTTTTCTGCTCGGGGAGAGATATTTAGGTGAACCCCGTCATGCTCGTTCTTCTTGGCCGCCATGTTGATCCCCTACAGCACAGAGAGGCTAAACCAACATCCACCATGCTTACTCTAGAAACCCAGCTTAAGAAGGCTCTGCACCCAGTACAAAGTCGAAGTTCCAAGTAATCAGCACATACTATTGTTGAGTATTGAGTGTTTATTTATCAAACTCTTTATTTATACACCTTCCTTCCTCTGTGTGGTTTTGTTATGACTTTTCTAAGCTCATAGGCCAGACTTTCACTTTGCACTCTTTGGCTTCTTCCGTATTATTTAACCATACAAATACAATTTCTATGAAAAGAGTTTTTGTACAAACAATGACAAAATTTTTTAAGAAATTTTATCAACACAAAACAGTGAAGAATGGCATCTGACAGTGGGGTTTCATGACCTAGTCCTACAATAAACTGGAGCTGATACACATACACATCCCTGTCCAAGACTCATGCACGCGCACACACACACCCACGCACGCACACCCCCACGCATGGTAAAACACACAAACATAGCTGAAACTGACAGACTTAAACGAAAAAACACACTCAAAACATTCCAAGATGGACACACACCCTAAAGCTCAAGCGCGCTGCTGTAGAACATGTAGGAAGTGACATTATAGAGAAAAGGGGGAAATTGTACTATTTTTACCATATAAAGGATTCTTATTAAAAAGAAAAAAGGTATTTTTAATTCCCAAAATACATATAACAATTATACCAATAACTCCGGTTAGAGCAATTGTGTAGTCTACACGAACAAGTAGATTGAACATTGTGAATGCTGCTCTGGATAAATTGCTAAAATTCAGAACTGTGCAATTTGTGTGTGACAGATTTTAACAAGGAAGGTTTAAAAAAAGGGACACCTCATTCAGTTTTGAATCTTTTTGTGAAAACAAGGTGCTCACAGTAAATTCTTGAAGTTGTTGCACAGGTTTAAAAATAATAAATGAGTTATTCACAACTTTCTGCTTGTCTGTCTTCTTTGCTCAAAATTGGTTCAAATTTGTTGTTATTTGTTTAAAATGCTTTAATATAAAAGATGAGGAATGACTTCAATTTGATTCTGCACTCATTTAATTCAGGTTATTATCCGGGAGGCATGTGGTTCAGCTTTAAAATTATGTTCTAAGATAGACTGCGACATGTGGAATCTGGCAGGAAAGGATGGCAGATTTTATCCTGTTGGGAATCTTAAAGTAATTAGTTATAGTTATAGTTACTTTGTCTAAAAAGTAATTAAGTTGGCACTCAAGTCCTGCATCTTAAAAGTAATTGGCTACTCAGTAAAGCAACTCAAGTTATACATTTTTGGTAAAAATAAATGAATAAATAATTTGTAGACTGTGTTCCCGCCAGTATAAATGTTTGCTAGTATTTTTTTTCAGTCACGTGACTTCCAGTTTGTCACAAAAACTCCAACAACTCAAGATGCTTGTATGAAATCCAAAGGAGGTGCTGTACGGTGTCCCTGACATGCAAATCACATCAACAAGTCACTTAACACAAAGACATTTGGAAAAGACTGAATGAAATATTCAAAAAGGAGAAACATTTCAGAAATGAAAAACAACCAGAAAGGTTAGGTACTGACAGACATCGCTGATTGGATAATCATGTTTGTGCATCATTTGAACTGAAAGTTACTTCACCAGTGGTCTCCAACCACTGGGCCGCGGACCACTGCCAGTCTGTGGATCAACTGCCACCGGGCCGTGGAAGAACTCATAAATTATGAACGTTTTTTTTTTTTGTTTTTTTTTGTTTTTTTGATTCAGAAATCTTTATTTTGAAAATCAAGCGGATTCTCTTGATTAGCTTAAGCGGCGCGCTAAAAGCAGTGGCGTGTAACAGAGAAAAGTTGCATGTGGAACCTTTCTCTGCGCATTAGTGCAGCAACAGAAGAACAGGTGATTCCCACACCGTACCTGTCTGCAGAGAGACGTGACTTTCATGATTCTAATCTTTAGAACGATCGTAGAAATGATCAAACATTTCAGAGAAGTTTTGAACATCTTTGAATGATTCAAGTGTTTCCAGGAGAAAAAAAAGGAGAGGAGCAGTGCGCAGAGAGCAGGGCGGGCGAGGAGAGTGGAGGAGAAACGGAGATGGGAGGGGGCTCAGTCTTAATCATGAGTCACAAAACGGTTGGGGACCACTGATCCAAACGACGGTGTACCGTAATAATCCATGTATTTCTTATTGGTGTATCACATTGAAAATGGAGCACACGGGTATTTAATGTTAAAAATAATTAATAAAGTTTTGGTCTGAAACAGAAGGGTCACCTGCACTGTTCCCTCTAAGCTCCACACTGTGCGCAATCTGTTCTGCACACAGCATAAAATGTATTCTGAACTTGAAATAAAATAATCATATAAGACATGCATTCAGAGACTGACAGATCAAAAACAGGTGCTGAAGGAGACGAGTGTCCAGGATAGGCTGAGTTCAGATTGAAGGCAGTATTCCAATGAATTTTGTCGTCAGATCACCATCAGTTTGACCGCACGCGGATTGAGCACTCCATAACAAGGGAGGATGTTTTTGGACTTTTTTCCACGGCCAGAGCGAGCCTCGCGCTCAACAGGCTCAAAACTCGACTGCACGCCTTTTAACCAGGACCAGAAAGAAGGAGCACATCACTCCAAATCTGAAATCTTTGCTTCCAGTCAGCTTGAGGACCGATTTTAAGGTTCTTTTATTTGTTTATAACAACTTAAATGGAATGGAACCTTCATTTGTATCAGGTTTACCTTTAGTTGATGACCCCCCACCCCCACCCCCAACTAGCAGGTCTGCTGGTGGTTCCAAAAGTCAGAACTAAAACCCAACAATGAGCCCACACTTCAGCTCTGTGGACCTCCTGCCTGAGAATGTGAGGGTTTCATCCACTGTTATTGGATGCAACCCTCACAATAATTGAGTCATTTTCTTAAGCTTGTATGGGATGTGTGTACTGACTTTGTATTTGTTTCTACAGTATTTATTTCATTGTCTGTTTGCTATTTTAACTACTATTTCTGTCTTTTGTTTATTTATTATGGAAAGCACTTTAAGATGCTCTGTAGCAGGAAAAGCACTAAACAAATATAGTCGGCAGGATCCACTTCCTGAATGTTTCTTACTTTTCATTGTAATTGTTGAAAATCACTTATGTTGAACCCAATTTGATGATAATTAATTAGTTAATCAGTTTCACCCTTTTAATAAGCTACATGACATGTAAAGATCGGAGATTTCAGACAGTTAAAATATAGACGTGGCCACAGAGGGAACCCCAGTGATGCTCACGGCGGTCGAAGGAGCGCTCAGTGAGTTTCTGTGTCTGCTCAGACAAAAATTAGAGGGAATGAAGAAGTAGTATGTGTACATTTCTGAGCTCCCAGTAGATAGCCATAAAAAGGTTATTAGCCATAAATCAGCCATAGAGATCAAACCGACGGCATAAAAGCTTGTTGGGCGTTTGAGCCTCTGCAGCTGACACCATGATTTGATTGGATAGAATCTAGACCAATCAGCAGGCCGTTTGGTGGCACAACCCTCAGAGTCCACTGAAACTTAAGTGAGATGTGACAACGCATCTCAAACGCAAAAATATTTTTTGAAAGCAAAATATGGCCATGTTAGTAGTTGGAGTGTTACTGATTGTTTGGGGTGGACGGGTGTCTTTATGCAGCTAACCAGCTCAAACAGGTGCTTCTCATTTAGGATAATAAGTGGAGTGGAAGCAGACTATTTAAAGGACTAACAGGTCTATGAGTGTCAGAAGTCTAGCTGATAGACAGGTGGTCACATCCTTATATGCAGTTGTAGCTTTCAAAAGAATATACTTTTTTTTTTTTAATCATGTAATGTGATTTCCAGATGTTTTTTTAGATTTTATCTCTCATCGTGCACTTGCACCTAAGATGAAAATGTCAGACCCTCAATGACTTCTAAGTAAGAGAACTTGCAAAACTCACAGGTCCAAATATTTGTTTGTCTCACTAAATGTCCAAAGCATTGAACATGAGCTGTCCTTCTGATGGATTCATTCCTGATCCAATCCATCGTCTCCTTTGTATTTTGGTTTGATCCTCTGAACTGTGCGTGATTGGCTTTTGATTTTTCCTGATAAAGTGTGTGCTGATAAAGAGACGTTGAGTTTTTAATCTCTAAATCCCCAGATAATTAGCAGCACATTCTTCAGCTATCTAACCTTATGTTCACACTGAAGACCAAGAGAGGGGTGGAGTAATACGTGGAAAAAGTAAAAGATTAGGGATTAAACTAAAGCAGCAGCCATTTTAAAGGTTTAAAAATTTGTCAGACACCAATAACTTGGGTAAAAGCTCAGGGGCAAGATCCATAAACGCAAAGTTTTAGAAGGAACTAGGGAACTGCTGAAGAAAAAAAACCCTCAATCATGTGAAATATATAAACTACTGCTAGGAATTGATTAAAAAAAAAGCAAATTAATCGCAAACCTGGAAAAATTAATTGCAATTAATCACAATTTTTCTTTTGTTAAAATTTTTGCCATATCTGCAAATAATCAAAATATGAAATGCAAGATTGTACATTTAAAACATTTATTTTAAACCCTTCGGAACCTAGGAGCTAAAACTTTTGAATTGACCTATGTATTTTCAATTTAAGGACTACCTGGTCCTTTTTTGGTATCATTTTAATCAGCACTACCTCCACTATGTGACACCACCTTTATTTAGTCATTTTTCCATGTTGTATTCAAACACTAGACATAAAGTCATGCAAAACCAGAAAATTCACTCTGTTAAAATAGGATTCATTTGCTGTGGAAACCCCCAAAATGTTTAACAAACTGTTTTTACAACATAGAATGAAAGTTTGAGTTGTAATTTTATAAAGACAACAAGAGTAAAATTTTCCAACGAACTTATAAACACAGGGACTTTACAATATTCTGCCCTGACTATTTTCCCTTGACACTGAACCGGCCCACCGGGAATTCTCCCGACTCCCGATTCCCCACTCCAGCCTTGGTTGCCATAGTCTGGTTTGTGCAATAAATGGAAGTCTCGTGCAGCGATGAGTGGACAAGATAAAGGAATTCTTAAATGAAAATTAAGAATGGCTCACGAAAAATATTGTGAGGGGAAATAAATGAAATCATCAGCTTGTATGCAAATCTGCAAAAATCGTAAAGCCACATTTACGCACAAATCTAAGGTAAGACTCTTCACATCTCAGCGATTCGTCTGTAAGTGATGCGTTTAAATGCTGCTAGAATGCTGGGTCATCAGAGTTTTTTAATCAGTCAATTTGATCTGGTAAAACTTGGCACTTTCTCAAACAGATGTTCCACGGTAATTAATACAAAAAAGTTGAAGTAAGCATTTTTAAAACACTTATGCTTTTAAAACTGAAATGGTCCGTGCTGTGTCAGGAACCTGAGTTTTTTCAAAACGTGGGTTTTTTTTCTGCTATTGGTCCAACTGGATTTAAACAAATAAAAATCAGAAAAGCAGTTCTAATTCAGTTATATCTGTCCTTCATCATGAGTAATATGCTACAAAAACATGATGAACAGGCCAAAAACATCATTATTCGTTGGAGTGTTTCTTTAAACTAAAAAAACGCTATTTTCTTATTTTTTTGAAAAATTTTCAAGCAAAATGATTTTTCTTTGTTACATATATTGCTGAGTTTTTTAGTGGTAGCTAGCTATTGATTTGATTTTGTCTTCATTTGTCAAAATCCAAAACTTGAAGGGACATTAGCGCCTCATTTTGGGTTGTGAATCCTAGTGCAGCGGGATGATTGACAGCACGACTCATACATTTTTAATTGGTTGGCTAATTGGACCAATTCATTAGGATCAATTGCATGAACAGAAAGTGCAGATGTGCCATGAAGCATTAACTCAGTGAAAGCTCCAGAATAAATAGTGGCTCTGCACCTCCAGTCCAGACTTACTCTATGTGTTAACAGTATTCTCTTACAGAGCCGGCTCCAGGGAATCGTGCTTCAAGCAGTGCAGCTCTTTCACACAGATGAAGTATTCTCCATTTAGTTTAGTATTTCCAATCTTTCAAACATCTCAACATATCTACATATGAACATCTCTTTCCAAACTTTTGTGTTTAGCTGTTTTGTGCATCACTGATCTTTCTTTCTTTCCTTCTTTAGATTGTTTTTTTCCTTGCTTTTCAAACTAATTTCCAGTTCATGTAAATTTTAATTTGTAAAGCGCTGCTTGATTATTAAAGGTGTTTTATTACTCAACTCTTTCTTTCAGTCTGTCTGTTTTTCTTTCTTTTATTAGCTCAGTTGTGAATAGAGTTCAGTTTTTACAAACTTACTAATTCTGTTGATGAGTTTGAAAAAATGAGGGCGTTTAAAAATGTTTCATGTTCTGTCAGCAGAGACCCTTTGGTGTTGACTTTTTGAGTTTAGATTGTTAGTTTTTCCTTTGCTGTTCAAACTCATTCCTTGTTCAGGTAAATTGTAATTTGTGAAATGGTGCTTGATTATTAAAGGTGTTTTAAGGTGCCTTTCACACCAAATGCAATTCGCGCTACAAATTTGCAAACTGCACGGCGAATTTGTTGCTTGTTGCCTGTCAAGAAATGTGTTTCTGACGCCGGGGCTGCATGTGGGAGGAGCTACCAGCTCTGTCTGTGAATATAAGACAAGATACAATAAGATAGTCCTTTATTCGTCCCACAGTGTGGAAATTCCAGTGTAACAGCAGCAACATTACAGATAGAAATAGAGATGGGTGGTGTGTACAGAGAAAAAAATTAGACATGTCAGATATTTAAAAAAAAAAAAATCCAATCACAGTTATAGTGCGGAGACCAAGCAAGAAAGTGAATATCTCACTTAGAATGATAGAAAAGACACATAATGTCGAGGAATAAAGTTCATTTATTGTGAAGAGTTCTACAAAAACATCAGTAATCATGTCTCCATGTTCAGGTTTATTTGATAATTATTAAAGATTTTCCTGGTACAGGGGGCTGTGTCTGTATTACAGCTGCTTCCATGGCGTTTGTGCAGCGTTTCCATTACACATTTGTGCTAACTTTATCAAAATTCTAGGACTTTCAAAACAAAACAGAGAAATGACACCAATAAAACACAAACCATCCCTCACGATAAGTCATTAAAAACACGACGATGGATGAGAACACGTTTTTTTTTTTTTTTTTTATTTATTCACTAAAAGGAGCATTTGGGTGATGTCACAGCAGTGTGGCGCGAGTGCAGCCCAGCTAGTCCAATGAAAGTCTCAGATGCATGTGAGAAACCAGTTCAGCGGTATCAAAAAAAATAACCACCACCAACAACAAAATTGTAAGCAGCTTGACCTTTTTTCTGTTTGAAAACACGTCAAGTCCATTGAAGTTTGTCACGGTACTCGCGCTCATCCTCAAAGGAGACGTCTGCATCTTATTCAGGTTCCAAGTTGCAAAAGTGCGGCTACAGATGAAGCGATGAGGAAATCTTGGCTGGTGATTTTATGAAGGACATGTACGATTCCATATGATACGCAACTAATAATGATCTGTGATGCTGTGGGAGATCTCCTGGCACCTGCTGTGATGCGCTCAGAGCAGACACTTCCTAATCCTACCAAGAAGTGCATTTAATTTGCAAAAAAGTGTTTCCATTACAGTTTTGCCAAAAATGTCTATATCGATACGTCCCAAAAACCACCCCCTCTAAGGGCAAAATATTTTTTTAAAAATGTGAGTTTTTTCAAATTCAATTTGCAAAATTTCACAGTTAATGGAAACGCAGCTTGTGTCTCTGTGGCTGAGGTTGAAGGCTTGAATTATGCCGAGGGGGAAAATAAAATTAGGAGACATTTTTCCTTTCCGAGTGAGCTCCGCCGCCGGAACGAAAAGCTGGCGATCTGTCCAGAGTGTATCCCGCCTTCGCCCCAGACTATCCAGATGAGCTCTGAGAACCTTGGGCTCATATGGGTAAATGAAAAAGATGAAAGTTCAGGACAAAAATGCTCGCTTTGGATTAATATTCTACCTGCTGATCGAGTCACTGAAAACATCACATGACCAAAGCTGAGTTTCTGATTGGCAGATGCGGGACAGCGACCTGTCAAACTTCTGGTATTTACATTTTGGCCGTGCCGCCCGATTTCTCACCACTCAAATTAAGCTGCTGGCAGACCTTCGCGCCGTGCTTGGCGCTCACATGGCGCCGCGGGTCTTCAATTCGCCTCAGAGCGTGCCTGTACCATTGATTAACGTTGGAGCTGGCTGCCTCTGCTGCGCCAATCGCGTTCGGTGTGAATGCACCTTTACAACTCAACTCTTTCTTTTTGACAAAATTATTTTGTGAAGAAGACAATGCTGTGAATATTCCTGGTCTTTAAATGTTGTCTCACAAGAGCTCAGCAAGGTGGCGAAGCCGCAGAAGATCTTGACGGGCTTTGTGGATCTTCTCCTGGAGCTCAAGGCCACAACCAAGAAAGAGACTAAAGGATTGAGTTCCTGAAAGAAAGACTAGATGATTTAGAACAATATATCACAATGGATGACTTGGTGATCACTGGTTTGGAAAACAGATATCAAAGTTATGCCAGAGTTGCTGGATCAGCAGCTGATCTTCAAGGTGAGGGTGCACTAGCAGAAGATCTTTATACTCTAGAGCAGGAGTGTCCAAACTACGGCCCGCAGCCCAGTTTTTATTGGCCTGTGCCAAATTCTGAAAATGCAATAGAAATTTACCCAGGCATCCAGCTTGTCACTTTTTCGCTATTCTCAGTTTTACCTCTAGGTTGAGCAAACAGTGCTTGCCCACTAAACAAATTAAGCAAAGAAGAACCTTTACCGTGAGCATAGACCGGAAAAACACCTCGAGTCATCAAAAATGGCAGAACCGAAGAAATGCAAAATAACGAGCGAGAGCAGAAGATCTCAGACAGAGGGGAAGATGAGGATTTCTTTAAGGAAATCAATGGAAAGTGTGTCTGTTTGATTTGCAAGAAAACTGTTGCTGTAATGACAGAGTATGACGTTCGTCAGCATTATGAGACCGAATATCAGAGCTACATGTCATCACTGGTGCCGAACGAACACAGACAGTCAAGCAAATGGCAACAAAGCTCAACAGCAAATGCTTTACAGAGCCAGCAAAATTCAGAGAAACAACACCTTAGCAAGCAATGAAGTTGCCTATAGCCCAGCACAGCAAACCTTTCTCAGAAGGCAATTTCGGAAAGTAGTGTCTCATCAAAGTCACAGACACAGTTAAAGTGGTTAAAGTGCAGGATTTCAACAACCTGAGTTTGTCCAGTTATACGATGCTGTGGCGGATCGAGAAGTTATCTACTAATTTGAAAGATCATCTGAGAGACAAAACTTACTCTTTTGAATTTTACTTGACACAGAGGCCGCCAACTCCGCTCAGCTGTTTATTTTTATGCAGAGAGTCGATCATTTTTGTAGTACAGAAGAGCTGGTGATATGATGAGCCTGAGAGGCATGGAGACAGACAGACATTTTTGAAGCTGTATCTGATGGAATTGGGGCTACAATGGGAGAAGCTATGTGGAGTACCAATGGGTGGAGCCCCTGCATGTAATCAATAGAGTTCTTCAAAAACAAATTTGTGCCAAGAACCGCAGACTGTGTGTTGCAGAAAAGTTCTGCAAATACCTCTTTTAAGAAACTCATACCTCCACATTGACTTTTCTGCAAGTCTCACGTAGCTGTGGTAGTGTCAGCTGTATTTTTCATGTGCTATGTTGTTTATCAAGAAAAAATTAATATTGTATGGGTCCGCTGGGGAAGGTAAAGTGCTCTCCAGCTGTCACTTAAAGCAGAAATACCTGGGCCATGTGGTGGTTTCCCTCACATTCCACATGAAATGAAGAATAATAAATGTTTTAAACAAAACAGAAAATCTCACCACTGAAGACTTTTAATACGATTTACTTTAAAAAATCATATTTAAAAGGTGTTGAAAAGTTACAGTGCTGTCTCTACTGTAATTTGTAAAATTAATTTACAGTCAAAGCAAAAAAGAAATGTATTCAAAACATGATGCAGTAGTCAATGCTTTTGCTTCAAACGTTACATCAAAAAATTATTGGAGCCTTGAGAGACTCTAGAAGAGGAATTCATCGTCCTCTTGGACTCAATGTTCCAACTTCTCTGTTGCTATTCTGCCTTCTCCTGGATGTTACAGTTAAAAGCCGCTCTGACAGAGACCTCAGCTAGACATTCCCAGCAAATCCTCACCGTATGGTTAGATTTTTCAAGTTCTCTGGTTCCCTCCCCTTCCAGCAGATTCAATATTCAATAACTTTATTGTCATTGTAAATTTTACAACATATCCAACACACCATGCTATACTGCATTCCCCATAGTGTCTGTTGAAGCGAGGGTCCTCGATCCTCCTTCAAGTGGGTCTGGAGTCAGGAACCTCAGAGTAAAAGTCTGTCAGAAATTGCACCACAGAGTTCACTCAAATGACAAAATGCGGTTTCACCTTTCATGAAAGGGAGACTCGGATCAGCCACACAGCAACCAGGCTCTCTGACGTCTCAAGTCTGTCTCTCTTTCACGACAGGCTATTTTTATTGAGTCAAGCAATATGCAAATATGCAAAGTATGTCTGCCAATCAGATCATCCCTATGTTGACATTCTAACAGTTAACTTTTGCACACATTTGTCAGAGTCACTCCTGTGTCTAGTAGACACATCCTCTTTTGGTCCTTCCTGTTTTCGGGCTGTCTGTGTCTAACCTCAGCCTACGCATATGACAAGCACTTTCAGTACAACATGATATATGATTTGCATAGCAGGTTCAAGCAAGGTTCAAGCAATACATTCCTTCATGTCCTATGGAGGGTGTTCTGCGAGTATGGGATAGCTTGTCTTGTTTTACCATAAACAAGCACAAAGCATAAAACTTGTAAAATTAAACTTTTTTATATACACTTGAAACGGACATATTTATGAACATTCTGTAACAATAAAAACATCTGCAAATGTTTAAAGATTTTGTAAAATCACTTTCAAGCTTTAAATAAATTTTCAACAAGTGAGAACAACTTTCTGAACTCAGTAAGACTCAAAAAAGATCTTTTACAAACAACTTTTCAAAAAACAAACTTTTAATAACACATAAAACCACCAAAATACTCCTCATTTTTACATCAGTGATTCACTATTTTCCAGTAAGTTACAAAATGCGCAGATTTCCTTTATTTAGCGCCAGTTATTTCTGATCAGAATCAAGTCGAAGTACAAGAACTACCAGAACACCATTGTTTTGTAGTCATACAGATGGCTTGAAGTCAGTGCGGCGCCAGATTTGCAGCAGCACTCGCTGAGTAGGCGCTTTCCCGCGATATTTTCATGATGATTGACAAGTGACCTGAAAGTCTAAAATACCCAACATGCGCCGCGTCCGCCTGCATGATCTCAAACACAGCTATTCTGACTTTGGGTTCACACTCGACGCGGAGGGCGCTTTCATTCGGCGCCCATGTTAACCTGGCGTGGTTCACTCCAGGCGTGGAGCGGCGCGTCCTCTGCGGAGGGCCCGCGCCGTGCAGCGGATCGTTTCGACGTCTGGTCTATTTTGTGCGGTAGCCACGAGTGATCCGCGTCATTTTGGCAGGAAGTTACATCAACATACATGAGAAAATCCCGTTTATTTTCAAAATAAAACAAAATTTTCACAATAAAACGCCGCGATTGACAATTACGATCATGTTTTTATGTCTAAACAGTCTTTAGAGACGAAAATAACCAACACACACACACACACACACCCGGGCGCGCGAGCACAGACACACACAAAACAATCGCGTGGATCAAACACCCTCATGGTGTCCTTGGAAGGCTGCTTCAAAAAAAAAAATATCTGGCTAACAGAGTTTATTAATACATTTATAAAGCTTACTACTAGTTTACTATATGATCTTTGTAGACAATGGTCTGACTGAGTAGTCAATATTAACACTATCAGGTATTTGCAAGACACCTATAATGCTAATAAATACTTTACTAGCATTTAACACATTATTAATGCAGTAAATTAATCCTTAAGTTTATTAAGGATTCTTATTAAGCTTATTAACACATAAGTCAGTGTGAGACATCTATAATGATATTAAATGTCTTACAAGAACTGTACACATTAATAAGGCTTATTAATCTGTTAACAAGTTTTGTTAATGATTCTTATTAAGCTTGTTAACACTTATTTGTTCCACGTATACGATGGTAATAATTGTAACAATAAGCATCATATTAACACATTAATAATGCTTGTAAATATGTTAACTTAAGAATTTAATAAGCCTTATTAGGCTTATTACACCAATAAATGTCTTACTAACACCTTATAAGAACATTAATAATGCTTGTTAATGTGTTAACAAAGCTTGTTAAGGAATCTTATTATAAAGTGTTACCGGTATTGGTTATGTTTGTTTATTTTTTTCCAACCTGGAAATAAAGACTCTTTTCCTGAAGCTCCACCTGGCACTGATTGTTTCATGTCATCCTAGAGCCCAGGTTTTGGCAGCGTGTCTCTCCAATAAAATTAAACTTCTAAACTTTTTCAAAGATGGATGCACATACCTTATATATCTGCCTGTAGCTGACCTGGCCATCATTACACTGCTTCACAACACAAATACACTCGGCTTTATGCACAACTGTGCCCACCAGGAGGTGTCTTAAAGGAGCCCCGTGTCTAAAGTAACAAACACCTGTTTGATCTGGAATTTATTGAAGACAGGACACAACTGGAAGATAAACAGTATTCTACATCTAAAATGAAAGTTTTTTTGCTGATCACTGCTCATTCCGTGGAGAAATTGAGTGTTGATGTTAGACTTGGGGTGGAGCTGTCAGAGCAGACTCTTCCTGAAAGGGGCGGTCTCACTCTGTGATGTCAGATCGTGAAGACTTGCTCGTTTTCGTGGGTATGGGAGGGCTGCTGCAGACAGTGCAGGTTTTTAGAGGATTACTCAGAAATGCATGAACGGGTCAAGATACCACTTTGGGGTTCTTTATAGTGAGGTGAGAGAGAACAGTGTAAT
Organism: Oryzias melastigma; assembly: GCF_002922805.2. Taxonomy (NCBI): domain Eukaryota; kingdom Metazoa; phylum Chordata; class Actinopteri; order Beloniformes; family Adrianichthyidae; genus Oryzias; species Oryzias melastigma. The sequence continues at coordinate 17,450,288 of NC_050527.1, read as the reverse complement.
GCACTTAAAAGCTTAAAAAGTTTATTTTTCATGGTATGGCCCCTTTAAAAAAAAAGAAACTACTGATCTCTTTGCAGGCTTTGCACACCCACAGATTATGCTTACGCTCAATGAAACGAACAATAAAAAAAACGTAAAAAAGTCGTTCATAAGATGAATAATTGACCCGTAAAGACCCCCCTCACCCCCACTCCCGACGTCCAACTGTACCAGAGATTTAGCGATGCCAGACGGCAGAAACCAAATGTTTTTGATGTGTATTTGCACTGGTGGCAAATACACTGGCTTGCCCTGGCCCTATGCAGGCAGCTGACCTTCCCACCCCTACACAGGAGCAAATGTCCCCTTGTTGTGTCTTTGTTGCTGGCAGCCCTGGCCAGCTCCCTTCAGAGGAATCAGTGGCTAGCTGCCGTGGCAAATGCTCTCCTCTCTCACACACCACGACATTTGTTGATGCTCAGGAGGTGTGCTTATCCAGTCACAACTGCTCAGTTACTCCTCATCACAGTGTTACCAATGGTGGTCTTTGTGACTGTGGTTCCAACTGCTTTGATTAACTCCTGCCGTGTTGTTTTAGGATGATTTCTCTCTGTTCTCATGATCATGGAAACCCCATCAGGTCAGATCTGGTTTGGAGCTCCAGACCTATAAGTGGATGGATGGTCATGTTCTTAAATTTTGGCACAATTCCACCAACTGTCGTGACCTTTAACCCCCAGCTTGTTGCTGATGGTTTTGTAGTCCATTCCAGTCTTGTGCAGATCTGCAATCTTCTCCCTTCAATCCACTGAAAGCTTTTTAGTCTTTCCATGTTGGAGAGTTTGGAGTCTGACTGACGGATGATTCTGTTGACAGGTGTCTTTTCTGCAGGTGATCAATCCAAACAGAAATCTTCCAGAAAAAGGTAGTTAGTCCTCTCTGGGTGGGTGGAGTGCTCCTGCCTCAGGGGGAGGAGTTTAAATATCTTGGGGTCTTGTTCACGAGTGATGGAAGATCGGAGCATGAGATCGACCGGCAGATTGAAGCGGCGTCCGTCATCATGCAGTCACTGTACCGGTCTGTTGTGGTGAAGAGAGAACTGAGACAGAAAGCAAAGCTCAATTTAGATGTAAATGTCGTATACTTGTATAGCACTTATCTACCTTATTTGATGGCGCTTTACAGTCACAGACCCATTCACACACTGCTCCGCTGCAGGAAAAAAAAAGTTACAAACATAATCATCAAAGCCGCGAACGACGTTGGATGACCCGCAGTCACTAGCCGCCCTCTCCCTCGCTGCCCGCCCATACGCACACTCGGCGCCCTCAGTGCCCGCCCCAACCCACCATCGACGCCCACTTTTGGCACAAGCTCACTTGCTAAGCATTTGATTAAAAAAACACTTTTTTTAAGATGGCAGCTTTTTTTGTTGGTTTTATCTCCATAGCAACCATTTTATGTTTTGTTCACCTGAGGTCACCGAAAAGATTGATGTTAGTTTCGTAAGAATCGGCAAAAGTAATTTTTTTAATCTCCTTAGCAACTGAGGTTATTTGATAACCACACCCACATTCCTAATTTGTTAATATTCTAGGTTATTATACTTGGAAGAGCTTTATCTTGAGATCAACATATAACATTTTCACAGTAATCTATTGATATTTGTGCCTGTACTAAGAGTGTGCCACATTTGCGAGCTTGCCACGCGGGCGCCGTTTGAGATATAAAAATTCTAAAGACATGTTTTTTTTCCCTGTTGCTTCCTGATGATACCCCAAAAGTATAGAAATGATCGGGGGGAAAAAAACCCTTGGGTGGATTTTTTAATATAGCTTAAAGTGAAGTAGCTTTTTGTGAAAATTCAAGATGGCGGCCACTTCCCAAGGTCAAAGGTCAATCAAACTCTAGGGATCGTTGTAGACCTATGCTAGCAACTTGTATGTGAAATTTTGTGAAAATCGTGCCAGCACAAGGTTCCTATTCACAAACATGAAATACGCCAAATCTTAGAGTTCAAAACAAGATGGCCGCCAAACCACAAGTTGTGTGGCCATCCGATAATAATTTCATAACTTCCATTGGAAATACCCAACACAGCTACCGAGTCAGCACCTTTTTTTACAACGTTTTTTTGCTTACCAGGGCCGCATTTTAAACATTACGGTTTCATGTGTTATATCGTTTTGTTCAGCTTGGGCCCCCACATGCGCGAATACCATTTTTACACGAATCAGATAAAATATGCGCAAGCTAGCAAAGACCGTGTCGGTCTGGACTCTCGGATTAAAAAAAAAAAAAAAACATGCACTCCTCCCATAGCAGCCAAAAAACATTGCTCCTTCAGCAGGTCAACGTAAGGAAGGACAGGAAGGGGTACTTAGCTCAGAGAGGGGTGCATCGTAATCACCTCTGCCTCTCCAGTTCACTCTCCCCCTTCTTTGGCTCCAAGCTGCATGTGTGTCCTCCTCGTCACCCGTCCGGTGAGGCGCATCGTCAGACGGCTCGCGTCCTCTGGAAAGGGGCGGTGGCAACCCGCTCCCAGAGCAGCATGACTCTAGGAGGCGTGTGACCAATGTTCCCTCTAAGCTGCGCACATGCGCAATTGCGCACTGCTCCCACGCCCGTTGCGCACAGCAAATCTATTCTGCGCACAACATAAAATTTATTCTAAACTTTAAATAAAATTATCATATAAGTAGGGCTGTCAGATTTGTTAATCTGTCAGATTTGTTAATCTGACACGTGCTTGACGCCGACAATTTTTTTGACACATTAATCGCGGATTTTCTCATACGTGCCTTTCCATACCGCGCGCGCGGGCGTCCCGCCCCTCTCTCACCGGCTGCTCTCACTAGATCACGGGCGGGTCTCCAACCACCGACCTGCGAGCTAAAACCGGCCGGCGCTAGGACCTGGAGAGCTCCTGCACCCTAACCCGGCTCCGGTTCACGTCCAGTACCACGTCTGACGTTCCGAACAGCAAGCGCACCGGGGGACATTTTAAATGTTCTGGAGGTTTAAGCGTGATCCAGCCACAGCATAGCGGTCTGTCTGCCGGCATATTCATGGCGTGAGCTCCGCTGGACACGTCGCTGCATCGAGCTGCAGCCAGAGAACGCGGCGGCAGTAACAGACTGTCAAACTATCCACAGAGTATCCCGCTTTTCTCAGTCTTTAATGTTTTAAAAAACAAAAGTTCATTGGAAATGATAAATCTCTATTTCATTTATTACTGTAGTTCAGCAGAGGAGGAAAAGATTTGGTCCTGACAAAAAATGAACATGAAAGTGTTATGGAAATGTTATTTTTGATGTTTTTTATTTTATTTTACTGAACGTTGATTGAAGTTTTGAATTTAAAATGCCCTTCACTTGCACTTGGGCTTTTGTTAGGCAAGGCAAGTTTATTTGTATAGCACATTTCATGTACAGAGACAATTCAAAGTGCTTTACATAAAACATTAAAAGAAACAATCAAAAGAAATAGTAAAAATGTGATCATTAAAATAAAATTAAAAGAAAAGTAGGCATTTTATGTTACAGCCTTTTATTGTTAAGAAAGTATCTCCATACAATGTTACAAAATAAAGTATTTCTGATGAAAACTATAAATTTCGTCATTCCTGTTTTCATAATTAATGTAGAACTGCTAAATTCCATGAAGCACACATTTTTTTCCTTAAAAAAAGGCCACATAATAATTTGCGATTAATCGCGAGTTAACTCGGGACAAAATGCTCTGTTAATGTGTTCTGTGTTGCATTGTTGCTCCAGTGTGATTGGATGAGTGTGGGGGTGGGCGGAGGAGCAGGAGAATATAAGAAGGGTTGCGGGAGCATGAAGGAATGTAATGAGGAACGAGCCAATGAGAGCACTTTATCGTTTGTGTTGTATTCGGCGTGGTTACGGCCGACAGTAACCGTTTACAAGTTTATTAAAAGCTTCGCGGTTGGAAACGGTCGCCTCCGCCTCTTCATTGCGTCCTGACGGACGCTACAGTATGTTTGCTATTTTAACTACTATTTGTATCTTTCTTTTATTTATTATGGAAAGCACTTCAAGATTCTTTGTAGCAGGAAAAGTCCTAAACAATTAAAGTGGAGTTTGAATGTATTCCCAGACAGCAGGACCCGCTTCCTGAATGTTTCTTACTTTTCATTGTAATTGTTGCAAATCACTCACATTGAACACAATTTGATGAACATTTATTAGTTTCATTCTTTTAATGAGCTACATGACTTGTTAAGATAAGAGATTTCAGACAGTTGAAATATAGACGTGAATACAGAGTGAACCCTCATCGTTGCTCACTGCGGTCGAAGGAGCGCTCAGTGAGTTTCTGTGTTTGCTCAGACGCACAAAAAATTAGAGGGAACATTGCGTGTGACCCCGCCCGGGTCTCCTCTCTTAATAGTTACTAGGGGATCAAACACTTATTTCCCTCAATGAAATGCAAATGCATTTACACAGACTCTTTAGAGTTGATGTCTTGATTTTCTATCTCTCACAATGAACCTATCATTAGGATGACAGACTGTCATTTTTTTCAAGTGGGCAAACCTACAAAATTAGCAAAGGATCAAAACTTCTTTCCTCAATGCAGCAGTAAGGATCAGATGGTGGCTGTAGAACATCAGGAGCTGGAGATGAGACAGGTTGGTATTTTCATTTGGAATGACATGATTCACTAAATTTTGTCTGGACATGAGAGTGCAGAAATGTCTTTTCTCATTTAACAGCAAACCTCCAAAACAAACAATGTATGATTGCCACTTACTAGGCCTAAAAACAGATTTTCTTGGGAAGGACTGACACATTAGCATAGAAATGAATATGATGACAGATAGTAAATGTACGCCTCTTGATGTTGTGCAGCCATTCCAGCTAGATCAAATGTGGGGGCAGAATAAAAAAAGAATCTAGTTCTCTCTATTTTTTGTTTGGTTTACGCATTTTTTGTTTCAAATAGATAATGTGCGAGGATGAGCTTGCTGCAGCTGAGGTGGATAGTGGTGAAAATTATGAAATAACAAGATAGAGAACAGCCTCACTGCCCAGACAGTTTTTTTTCTCAACTCCCCACACACACAAATGCACAGTCACATCAGCTGTGTTATGCCTGCACTTTGTGGCTGTGGAATGAAGTGTCGCATTTGGTTGTCTGTAAATAGATAAGCGTCAGTATTGCCTTGTAGCCTGCAGATAAAGTGGGAGAAACGGATTACCAAAAAATCTGGTATTTCTGTTACACCAGCAGGTTGCATGAATTGATAGTTGACAGTGTCTGATTCAGATGCATCAAAACAATTATAACTAATAAAAAACACAATTCTTCTTTTGCTTTACTGCTTTCTCGAATGAGATATCAAAACACTGTACATCTTCTGAATGTGCCCCACCTCTGATTGACACCAGTCTCTAATATCCGCCGGGTCTAACAGGTGCTTCAGGTGCTCTAATAGGGGCCGGGTTCCTTTGAGACCTGCCTGTCTCCAGGTCGAGCACAGTTGTGCAGTCGCTGGCTGTCTGCGGTATTTGTGTTGTGAGCCAGTATAGAAATGGTCAAGAAACGCTCAATTGATTTAGTGTTTAAATTCTGTGCGGTGGCATGCGCCACAGAACATTGGTGAAGAATCTTCACAACATTTTGGGGTTGATCCTATAACTGAGAATGCTGCAAGCAGATCGGTGATATTGAAAGGACTCCTGCACAAAAAGGAAAAATAAGCAATTTCCTGCTGGAGGTGCAAACTGTCGACAGGAATGCACTTCTCCCATTCTCTCACTGCGCCGCCTGGGTCAGGGACCGGCCCGTTTACAACAGGCACAAGCGGTCTGCGGCAATGTCATCTACCCACTGACCCGTCTTGAAACACGGACCGAGGAGTCCAAACATTATAGTGAAGATTTGACTCAAATCACAACCATGCATCAAAGGTACGCATTTTGTTTCCTATAATGATGTATTTATTTATAGAAATGTTTGAAATGTTAGTACCACAGCCTGGGTCTTACTTTTCTGATGATCAGGTTTTTTCCCTTTAAAATTGGACCAAAATTAAGCATTTTATGATCATCTTACTGAATCTAAGCTGTGTTTCCTTGTTTACCGACATGTCCAATATTGCATCACTGTTTACGTTTGACAAAGGTAACAGGCTAGAGGCCTCGAGGGCCGGCCTCCTGCTAGTTTTCCAGAAACCCGCCTTTTCTGCTGCTGATTACCTGGATCAGGTGTGTTCAGCCAATAAGGAGCTTCAATGGCAGGATGGTTGGAAAAAAACATGTAGTACACTGACCCTGGAGGACAGGATTTGGACAGCCCTGGACTGTTAGCTTATAGCACCTCACAAGCCCACGCTAACATTAGCATAAAAATGAATGGATAAAAATGACACAAACAGGACAATCCAGACGTACAATTTTGAGATACATGGCAGCTCAGTCATGGAAACTGTCAACAGGTACAGGACACTCCTGCACCTGTTGACAGGTATTTTGGCGCACTCCTCATAAGCAAACCGATCCAGTTGTCACAGGTTTGAAGGGAACCTTCCTGAGACAGTATGGTTCTGTACCTTCCAAAGATGCTCAGTAGGATTTAGGTCAGGGCTCGCTGAAGGTCACTTCAGAACAGTCCGTTTTCCATCCGAGCCATTCTTGAGGGTTTTTAGCAGCTTTAACAAGTTATTTCTTTGATATTTTTTTTCATTAACTAAAGGGGTCCAACAATTTGTAAGCACATGTAAAACATTAGAATGTAAAAAAGAATCCAGGATCTCACATTGTATAACTGTTAAAGATTTTATTTTTTATAATGGTGCAGAAAAGAAGTATATGTTCATTGACAAAAGTTTGCCTCAATACTGTGTAATTGGTTGGCAATGACAGAGGTCAAAGGTTTCCACTGGATCTCTTTAGCAGATATAAACTCTTTGTAGGAGCCATTTTTACCACTTTCTCCAGAACCTTGAAATGTTTTTACGTAGCTTCTCCTTTTTATTTATTTATTAACCTTTATTTAACCAGGGGTGGATCCCATTGAGATTTAAAACCTCTTTTTCAAGGGAGCCCTGGGAAGGAAT